>NW_025048054.1:895000-945000 GCF_018831695.1 Puntigrus tetrazona | reverse complement strand
AGCACAGCTGAATTTTTAGCATCATCGCTCCAGTCTTTCAGAAATCATTCCAATATAAAACATTTATTTCTAACTGGTTTAAAGCTATGTGAAAACCATTATATACTACTGTTTACAAGTTAGGGGTGTGTAAGAAAAAGGGATGCATTGAATGCAGGTTTTAGATTTCGAATGAACATGTTTTCTTTTGAATTCTGCTTTCATCCGTGAATCCTGAAAAGTAAAACGTATCGCAGTTCCACAAAAATATTGTTTCCAACACCAATAAAAATAATAAAAAGGAGCAGCTCTTATATAATCAGCATATTAGAAAGATTTCTGAAGGATCATGTTAAAAACTCACAGAAATGAATTAAATGTGAACGGATAATCCCATGGAAAACAGCTGTTTTAAATTGTAAAAATATAACTTTTTTTTTACTGTACACTTGACGGACATCCCCGAGACTCTTTTAAAGTAATAACGTGAGTGTTGTCTTTCTGAAGGTGTGTCATTAGACCCCTGCTGACCGCCTCCTGGTCCGGCCCTCCTCGCATTCGTCTTCATTAAAGAGCCGTTGACTGGGTCTCTCTGAGCAGATGGTCATTAATGTGGCCACCCTGTCCAGGGGGACTCTACCTGAGGACCGCTTTCTAGATGCCGTCGCCGGGCGGTGGTCCTAATGAAGCCGTAAACTCTCCGGTGACATCATCGGGTCTAATAACTCGCCGATGACGACTTCTTCGAGTTTCGTCGTGTTCGAAAAACCACGGCAAGCTGTTTTAGGGACAGCAGGGGCACGTGTTAATTAATAGACCCCGAGAAACCATCGTGTGTCTGAAGAATAGGACTTACAAATGTGCACAGTTTATTAATTTTATACATTTATTTTGACATCTCCTGAATAACTAATAACTTAATTAAATATTATAGATATGCTCAAGGATATAATGTTTATAGTTGCATTTATAAATCGCTTGTAAATGCTTTATTAAGGATAAATTGACTATTACTAATGCTTAACTAATTATCCATAGTGTGCAGTTAATAAATATTAGTAGCTACTCAATGCAAACATTTTTTAGACGATAATATCTTCATCAATGTCTTTTGTTATGACCATTGGAGTTCAAATAAAATCTTACTAGTAAAATAAAAATAAGTACTATTATCTTATAAAGGTGTACTGGTATTTAATAAAAAGTACTAATATCTAAGAAATAAATATTAGTATCTAACACGTGCTAGTGCCTAATAAATAAGAATGAGTATTATCTTTAAAAAAGGTGTTATTACCTGAAGAATAAGCTCTAGTAGCTCATTAAAAGTGTTATAAATAAGTAGTAAAGTAGTAATAGCAGTATGACATGTTTTTTATAAAGATGAAATGTTAAAATGGCTTGCTTTAAAATAAAACAACTTTAAATCAATTGAGGCTGTCATATGAAATATTGTTGTCCTGTTAATGCTTCTTATAATATGCTTGCAGTATTCTTAAAATATAAAAAACAATTTCTTCTTCCCAAACACAATGTTTATGACTCTTAGCATAGATGAACCACGTCTTATAATATCAATATGAATGTTTTTTTCTTACTACACTAATCAAATCAAATCCTGAATATTTTTAATCTGACTGCTGTTTTTAACGTAATAGCCAAACGTGTATTTTCTGATTCTTCTAGGACTACGAATGATTTGGGTGCTAGTATTACTTTTGATCCTGAAAAGTCCGAGTCGTGTTTGAGCTTTAGCTGAGACTGTGTGTGAAATATTTACAAGTCGGATTCACAAGATCACTAAATTCAGTCGGCCGCAGCAAACGGGTCCATTTATGAGACGCCGATGAATATGTGAAGCCCTTTCAAGGCTCCCTGTCTGCCACAAGCTAACTTGAATCTGGATAATGAAGGACCCTAGCCGTGATTCATGAAGGTTTGAGAGTGCCGGCTTTATCTTTTCTTTATAAACGGATCTGTCCGGTCCTGTCCTGCAGGGGTCAGAGGTCAGGCGGGTGTTCAGGACAGCAGCTAAATTAAGAGACGAGGCGCCCGAGGCCGCGTCGCTTCAGTCATCTCTTCATCTGAAAACGCTACAGGAGCGTGATTATAATGCTAAACAACACTAATTATTCATCTTTGAGTAAGAGAAAAGAGTCCTCAGAAATGCTCTTCCACAGCTCAGGAGATCTTTTCATTGGATATTTATCAGTCGACTTTGTCAGGCGTTTCTCCTTGTCAGTTTTCAGTAAAAAAAGCACACAAATCAGTGTATACAGTCATGGCCACAATTGTTGAAATTTTCCCTGAAAATAAAGTATTTCTCACAGAAAGGTATTGCATTAACACGTCTTGATATGCTCATGTTTATACCCTTTGTGTGTATTGGAACACAACAGAAAAGCCAATTTAATGACACGCGACACTCCGAAAATGGGGTGGACAAAAGTATTGGCACCCTTTCAAAATTGTGGATGAATAAGATCGTTTCAAGCATGTCATGCTCCTTTAAACTCACCCTGGGACAAGTCACAGGTGTGGGAAATATAGAAGTCACACCTGAAAGCAGATAAAAAAGGAAAGAAGTTGACTTAGTCTTTGCATTGTGTGTCTGGCCACACTAAACATGGACAACAGCAAGAGGAGAAGAGACTGTCGGAGGACTTGAGAACCAAATTTGTGGAAAAATATCTACAAGGTTACAAGTCCATCAATCAATCAATCAATCAATCAATCAATCAATCAATCATTTTTATTTATATAGCGCTTTTAACAACACAGGTTGCATCAAAGCACTGAACAGTATAAAGATGTATAATGACGAGATTGAACATTGTTATTAAATGCAGAGACGGTCTCTGTAATCAATTAGAAGTTAAGTGTCCCCAACAAAGCAAGCCAGAGGAACCAAAACCCCAGAAAAAAAACCTTGGTAGAAACCAGACTCAGCTGGGGCCAACTCCATCTCCAGAGATCTAGATTTGCCTTTGCCCTCAGTGTGCAACATTATCAAGAAGTTGTGTGTGCAACCCAAGGCTCTGTAGTTAATCTCCCTGGGTTTGGACTGAAGAGAAACATTGACGCAAGGTTGCAACGCAGGATAGTCCGGATGGTGGATAAGCAGCCCCAAACCAGTTCCAAAGAAACTCGAGCTGTCCTGCAGGCTCAGGGTGCATCAGTGTCAGGACGAACTATCCGTCGACATTTAAATGAAACGCTGTGGCAGGAGACCCAGGAGGACCCCACTGCTGACACAGAGACGTGAAAAAGCAAGACTACAGTTCGCCAAAATCCTTCTGGGAAATGTCTTGTTGACCAAGATAGAGCTTTTTTGGTAAAGCACATCATTCTGCTGTTTACTGAAAATGGAACGAGGCCTACAAAGAAAAGAGCGCAGTACCTACAGTCAGATATTGCGGAGGTACTTGTTTTGCTGCTTTTGGCGCTGGGTGCCTTGACTGTGTGCAAGGCGTCATGAAATCGGAGGATTACCAAAGGATTTTGGCTCGCAATGTAGGGCCCAGTGTCAGAAAGATGGGTTTGTGTCTGAAATCTTAGTCTTCCAGCAGGACAATGACCCCAAACATACTTCAAAAAGCGCCTAGAAACGGATGGCAACGAAGTGCTGGAGAGTTCTGAAGTGGCCAGCAATGAGTCCAGATCTAAATCCCATTGAATACCTGTGGAGAGATCTTAAAACTGCTGTTGGGAAAAGGCGCCCTTCCAATATGAGAGACCTGGAGCAGTTAGCAAAGGAAGAGTGCTCCAAAATTCTGGGTGAGAGGTGTAAGAAGCTTATTGATGGTTATAGGAAGCGACTGATTTCAGTTATTTTTTCCAAAAAGGTTGCGACCAAATATTAAGTTAAGGGTGCCAATAATTTTGTCCAGCCCATTTTTGAAAGTTTTGTGTAACACAAATGTTTTTTTCCCCTCCCTTTTTCGTTTTGTTCCAATACACACAAGTGGAATACAAATGTGTGTAGCAAAACATGTTAATGCAATACTTTTCTGTGAGAAAATTCAACAATTTTGGCCATGACTGTACAGTAGCTGCCATAAAACATACTTTTCTGAATATAAGCAGGAGACCTCCTTTTAATCTTGTTGAGAGACATTATAGAGATGTCATCTGTACAGAGCAAGTACATTATAATCAATGCGGTGGTAAATATAAATCATGTTTATTGCATGCAACTCTCATTTGCATAAGGGTCACTGTGGGCGGGGCTTCAGGGTCACACCCAATCAGAAAGTATCGCTCGCCAATCTAATGCTTGGCAATAATTTTTTTATTTTAGAGATTAGTCATTGCAATCATATTTCCAAACTGAACATTAGGGGGGAAATTAAATATTTGACAAAATTTTCATCAAAATCTGGTGTTTTTTTAATGAAAGTTAGTTGACATGTAGACGCAAAGTTACTTATTATCAACAGAATTCATTTTGAATTACTTTTTGCTACTCATTTTATTCTTTTATATTGATTATAATGTTTTTTGATGCCTGATATGCTGATGATACTGATATTCTAAGCTCTTTTAGTATAAGCAATGTGGAAATAAAGGCCATTGCACAACGAGTCTTTTTTCAGTTTTTCCCGTATTCCTCATTATTTTCATGCAAATGCATGAGATATAGAAAATCGAGCCTGATCTTGATTTCTTTTTATGACAGGCGAAGGTTCGGAGGCGGTGATTGACACAACGTGAGGTCTTTATTTTTTAAGCTCACATCTCCAGATGAACTCTTACTGTCTTTTTCTTGATTCTCCATCAATCGTTTTCTAGAAGAACCTGATCATCGGGATCTTTTGAGGAGCTTTACTCTCGCCGTTCCTCCAAAACATCTCGCATCTTCTGAGGAGCCTCTATCTCTTCAGCTCTCAGCTTTTTGAATAAATGAAGCTGTTTTTCCTTCATGTTCTCATGTGAGCGATAAGAAAACACACGCGCAAACTTTCAGTGATGACTGTGATTATCGTCGCTCGTCACAGCCGCACCTCTCGTTTTATCTCTGTCTTTATGAAGTCATAAAGTCTTGGAGAGCATCTCGCTGAGCTGGCTGGCAGCAGACGCGGCTTGTTAAGGCTCCGAGAGGCTCTTGGCCTGATGCGCTTCGTTCTAATGGACAGAGTGACAGATCTCACTTCTCAGACCGAGTGGATGAGACGGATCCGAGTCAGAGTTCAGCGGGACAGATGACTCTCCCGCGGGGACAGATCTGGCAACGACTGTAAGGTTACGACACCGCGGTACGGCTAATGAACCCGCGTCTGCTGAGTTTAACAGAGAGACGACGAACATCGACCGCGAACGTTCACTTCATGTCGATGAGACACAGAAGAGACGGTTTACTGTAATATTGAGGACGCCATCGAGTTGCATTGCAAATAAAAAATGAATTGTGACACACTTCTGATCAAGCTTACTGTTTTTAGCCTTGTTCTCCAGGACAGTACATGCACTGAAAAATGCTGTTAACATTTTTCACTTATTTATTTATCTTTAAATAAACTTATTTAGTAGTTAGTCACATTAGCTCATGTTTATTTAAATGTAAAATAAATTGATTGCAACCACTATTTATCTTTTGTTGTGTGTTTTTGATCATTTTAGTAGTTGTGTGTGTGTCTGTGTAATTTATATTTTAAATTGTAGGTAAAATAAATAAATGTTGCAATAAATAATAACATGTTTTGTATTTTATATTAAATTACATTACGGTTAATAATTATTTTATTTCAAGTAACACTAGGTCTGAGAAGCAAATCAATATAAGATGCTAAGTCTTTCCTCCTGAAAAAGTCTAAATTGAATTAAAAATTATTCGCTGAGCGTATTTATTTTAGCTACATTTTAAATAAACATTCAACATTTTTTTAATATTTAAATGTAGCTAAAGTAAATATTTTGCAACCGCTTGCCAAAAGAAGACAAAGAGTGTGAGCACAGATTTTATTCTTAAATTCACGTCTTTTTAATGCATCTTGACTCCCGAAGGAAAACGAGTGCGTTTCAGTGCGCTCTAATGACAAATGTAATGATTTTATTTATTGTGCATGAAAGCAAGTACAGTTTGAGTCTGATTCACATGGTTTTTATCCATAGAAAGCGTTTTTTCCTCTTAATGCACAACGTCGGTGTGCGTTGAAGTAACGGCCCTCTCCACTTCTCCTCTTCAGACTCGTTTTCATTCGCGATCGTCGGCGCTGACAGACGTCCATCCTGTGTCTGACGTTCCTGATGTCCAGGTCAATCACTCCAAGCATCCCACCGCTCATGACATTGAGTAGAAATGCCAGCCGCGGCAAGGTAAGAAATAAGCGAATTGCTATTTAAATAGTGTGACGTCTCCTGAATTTTAATACATCACGCTGGCGGTCGCGAGGCAAGAATGTCATTAAATCTAGTTGGAGTTGCTCCTGTCACTCATCCCGGAGCCCCGCCCCCTTCCCCGCCCTCGACCCAGAAGCACGCAGCTCTTGTAATGCGTTGCGGCTGACTTCGTGTCCCGGAGCGAGAATACGAGCGTTCCGGTGAAACTCCAAAGGCAATCAGATTTTGTGTCTGTGTAAGCAGAGGCGTGTAGCTCGGGGTCGTTCCTCCTCCACAGGCGTTTTACATCAACCCCGAGGCTTACCTGTGTAATTAACTTTTTTTTTTTTCCCTATCAGTCCGCAGTGGATTGTTTCCTCGTATCCGCTCGAGCATCGATCGCCGTACTGTAATGACTTCTCGTGTGCTAAACGCCTCCTGCTCCAGATGATGATCAGAGGAGGAAGCCATCAGGGACTCGATATGCATATATATACACTGCTGGTCGAAAGTTGAAAGAAATGAACACTTGTGTTCAGCCGGGGACGCGTTCGGTTGATCAAAAGTGAGAGCGAAGGCATTTCTAACGTGACAAACGCTCTTATAAATAAAGCTGCTTCTCAGCGACGACACAGAAGCCTTTTTTGGGTCTTGTACGGCGTAATGATGCACCTTTTTTATGCGGAAGAAACGAATGCTGTTCTTTTGAACTTTCTATCCCGAAAAATACAATTTATGGTGGTTTCCGCCGAAATTTGGGGTAGCACTTATTATGAGAAATCACGTGACGGTGAAGACTGGAGTAACGGTGTTGAAAATTCAGAAATCGGTTATATTTGAACAGATATTCGCATAGAAAACAGATGAATTCAATTATAATAATGTATCTAAAAGATGCTGAGCAGAAGAGGCTCTCTAAAATTATTTAATAAATAATCCTGACCCGACAAATTCCGAACAAACCAGTAACAAATTAATAGATAAATAATTCACAAAACATTATTTGTTATAACTTTTTATTTATTTATTTATTTATTTTTTTATTCATTTAATGTCTAAATTGTTAATTCCGGCTTCTGTGCTTTCAGGCAACATTCAAAAGTAACATTCACATGTTTGTGATAAAATAGAAGTTAGTCAAATTCTAACAGTTTCTATAATGTTTGCAAAATAAATAAAAAAACCATTCTCTTATTGATTTCACTGCACTACACAGTACTTGATGCTTTTGTTTTCTTGTTTTCTAAACATTCTTGAATAAAAATGAATTTACTTGACAAGTAAAATAATTGAAGATGTTGTTTGTTTGTTTTTTTTAAGTGTCAAAATTTTTAAAACAAGGAATAACATCTTAATTCAAAAGCTAAAATCTTTTTTCTTTCCCCACTGGCAGATATTTTTGCTTGTTTTAAGGAAAAACTAACAAAAGGATACTTTAATTTCACTTGCACAGCAAATTCATCTTGATTCAAGAACTTTAAAACATTTCTACTGAAACGAACGACACACAAACACCGAGGGAATCATCGTTGTCAAGTTTTAAACATTCAAATGTAACATTGTCGCGATTCCTTCAGGCGTTGGAAAGTAGCGTTCTGTTTAGAACGTTCCCGCAATGTTTTCTCAACAACCAAGAAAAAACGTTCCGCGTTGAACGCCCAGAGAGCGTAGAACTAACACGTTCGTAACGTCGGACTCCGCGCGCCTCTCCAAAGGCGATCCGGCTGATAAATAACCTCACGACAGAGATGAGTGAGACCGAAGCCGTTGATTAAAGCCGAGCCGAGACGAGAGGAGCCAGCGCTGACTTCCTCTTCTTTTCTCCGTAACGAGCGTCTCACATCTGCGCGTCGACCTTCGCTGTCAGCGAGCGGGTAGTTAGTCTGATGGAGGTGTTGGTTAGTGGCTCTCCTCTGGGACCGGGTTTAATTACCGTAATCTTGCGCTGGAGAGGAACGCTGCTCTCCTCGTCTTCATCGGCGCCGGAGCGATCTGCTTTTGAAGCCCTGATTACAGGATCCCATGCGCTCGCAATCAAAGTTTAATTCCATTACGAAATAATAAAAAATGCTGAAACCGTTGTGCATGATAATTTGAGAAACGCGTGCTTGTTGGCGGTGGGTTGGATGTCGTTCTTCACAAACGAAGGCGGCAAACTTTCCTTTCAAACTAAAGTTCACTACACAAGCTGCAAAAAAAAAAGCTTTTTCTCTGTATTTTTTGTCTTGTTTTTAGTACAAATGTAGGAACATTCTTAAATAAAGATGCATTTAGTTGAGAAACAAAAATAACTGTAAAGACTGAGTGTTTATTCCTAAGACGAGAACACATTTCTTCATTTTTCTGACCTCACTAACAGATATTGTGTTCTTGTTTTAAGTACAAACTCACAAGATAAGATTTTAATCTTAATTTCAGAAGGGAAGACTCAATATCTTCTCAAGTAATGTATCTTGGTTGAATAATTTTTAGAGACTTTTTTGTATTTAAAAACATAAAAAAATAAATATTTTATATATATATATATATATATATATATATATATATATATATATATATATATATATATATATATATATATAATTATTTTTATTTTTATTTTTTTATTATTTATTTATTATTTATTTATTTTGTAATTAATTTATTTTTTTGGTGATATTTCATCTACAAATGATCATATAGGTTGGCAAATAATGATGGATTTAAAGTGGGATTAGCTTCAATAACTATTAAATATTGTATTTATTTATTATTTTCAACCGCTAAAACTACAAATGATATCTCGGCAAAGAAAAAGTGCTGACTACCACAGATTTAAGACGGATTTGTGAACAGCATTTCTGAGAAATAGGCTTTTTGTATACATGTGGAAGGTCTCAGATCTTCGAGTTCAGCTCACGAAAAAATGGGGGTGAAAACAAAATAGTGGCGTTTGTATTCGTGTTCAGTGTATGCATAATAAGGCAGCTTTTATTTAGTGCTTTGTACAATACGGATCTGTTTAAAAAAGGGAAATAAAAACAATCGATGTTATCAAATTAAAGCAGCTGTACAGAACACAGTAGTGGCATTAATCAGACCGGCTGAATTCATGTTTTGTTCTCATCTAATGGTGTCAGTGCAGTCAAATCAGTGATGCAGTATATACTAAATATTAACTGTGTTTTAAACCCCAGCAGGGCAAGCCAAAGCCGACAGCGGCCTTGTTTTATTATACAACAGAAACGCTTTATATGGATTGTTAAGGTTTTGATGGTGTCCTTTCTGCTGAAGTGTGTCTGAGCTCGAGGTTGTGCTTGAATAAGCTCAGTCTGTGAAACGAGGCTGATTCGTACGTGCTTCTGACCTCGGCTGGAGTTCGGGACGTCTCTGTGGAGCGTCTCGGGCCCGGGCCGGAGCTGTGTGATTGGTCGGTTGCAGACGATGGGCGGAGTCATGGCCCCCGATTGGTCCACTGCTGCTCTGTTGTCGTTGCTGTAAGTCTATCCTACGCTGAAAAAAGTTTGACATATTTTTTTAAGGCAAGTGGCTGCAAACTACTTATTTTAGCATAAAAATAAAACATGTAGAAACCTAGTCAGCAGCTAAAACAAACCAATTGCAACCACTTATCTTAAAATGGATTTATGAATGGATTTGGCAGCAAGTTAAATTAAGTTTTAGTTTTTATGATCGTAATCACTATAGACATTACAGAGAATGATTCAAATATAATAATAAAAAAAGACCTTTCATTGTTTTTTTATTGATTTTAACAATCTAAAGAATTTTTTCACGCTATAAAGAACCATCAACGAAAAATATGGACCTTAACACTTTAATATAGAGACTGATTCTCCCTATTGCTTATTAGCATGCCTATTATTAGCTTCAATTAGCTTATTAACTATTAATAAGCAGACAATTAAGGGCTTGCTGAGGCAATAGCTACAGGTAATAATGGTTTGTTAACAGCAAGAATTTTTAAATAAACTGTGATGGAAAAACGTCATTAAAAGTGTTACTCCAAGCCAGCAGAGGGAGCTCTTACGTCTGGATGAACTGCGATCGCTTCCTCTGATACTACTTCCTGTTTGGTGACTATAAATTCTGAAGAAGGCCTTACACCTGCATGTAGCTTCGTAGTTAGCATAAACCTCGGTTTCCCCCGTCGATATTCTCTGGTTCTGCCTGCCTTTGGTTTTTTGCTCGTTTGCCGCCTGACCCGACCTCTGCCTGTTTTTGGATTTTGTTGATATCCCTGCTTGCTGTGTTGTCGACGTCTGCCTGCTTTGACCACGCCTTCGTCAAATAAAAACCTGCAAATGGATCCACACGCCTGGATCGTGACGGAAAGCTTCTTTGAGGAACCCAGAATGGTTCTTCTACGGCCTTGTCTTGGAAAGCACGGGCGTTTTCTCCACACTCTTAAAGATAAAGATTCTTAATACTTAATGTTTCTATCAACTTCCTTTAACATTCACTGAAGCTTTCCATTGCACAGAAGGTTCTTTGTAGTAGAAAGGGTATCGACTGTTAACCGAAGGGTTCTTCTGGGAACGGTTCTTCTTCCGGGTTTTGCAGCCTCATTTTGAAAGGTGCAAGACTTTCCGGCGGCGCACAAGAGCGCTGCTTCGTGTAAACGAGTTCAAGACGGTCAGAGCTGTTGATAAGTCATGTTTTGATGGAACTAATGAATCCGTTTCGTTTCCATCAACGTCTCTTAAGGCGTCCGTCTACAATGCGCCATTGTTTCTCGGACCCTTTTAATCTAATTGGACATTAAACTGCTGTCGTTAGGCGGGTTATTTACGGCGCGTGCGAGCCTGCCTTTACCTTTTCATCACTGCAAACATTTCTACATCAGCAAGCTAATTAAACAGAATGTATCAAACGAGAGGGCTGATGCACGGCCAGACGTGTCGCTCGATAAATCTCCCTTACGATGCTTCCACACGACGCATCATTTATGTTGTTTATAGGCCTCAGGAAAAGGTGGCAGAGGACGGCCGTGATGGATGCTGGAGGAGGCTGGCGCAGGTCGCTCGACTTTTATTCAAGCGTGTCATTTTACATTTCTAATGACTCAAAATGAAATGTGGCAAGTGCGTCGTTGGTCTTGTCTGATCTTGGTATAATCCTTCATGCCGCTTGCTAATGCAATTAAGGGTTTCATTATTTATTTATTTCGTGGCGTTATAGCTGCTTTCAGTGCGGATGCCATGCTAAATCCGAGGCAAATAAAAACGAGGCTGTGCGACACTTAATATTTCATACCGTTTTAACCCCTTCAAAGCTTGACATAGATAGAAAATGCAGTGTTTTTTTCATTTTTTTGGCAAACTAAAGGCTGATGCGATGCATCAGACTCATATATGGAGGAAATATTGAGCAAAAGCATGCAATTCGGCGCAGCTTCGGTTATTTGTATGATGCTTCTTGTAAATCAGTGAGATCTTTATGACAGATATTGACATAAATGATCATAAATGATCTAAATATCAGTCTTTGCTCAGTACATGTAATCTGGATTACGTAATCAGATTACAAAACGTACTTGCGATTACATTTTAAAACGATCAGTTTATAAAGTTAATATCGCAATAATTTCACTATATATTATATGTTCTCTGATCTCTTTTTTTAAAATAACAATAAACCCCTTAAAACGTACGTAACTCGAATACGTTACAGTAATCCAAAAGAGGTCAGTATACATGACTTAAGTGAGTATCGAATACTTTACTCTAAGCGAGTATCTCCAATAAACGTATAACGCCGTGCTGAATGGACCGCTGAAGAAATAAAGGCTCCTCAGAAGGTGTGAGATGTTTCGGAGGCTCCTGAAGATCATTGCACCGCCGAGGAACAGTGAAAGTAAAGCTCCTGGAAACAGCTCCTTTCTCTCCTTATAATATTTCTCGGTAAGCTGATGCTGCTTCGTTTTTAACGCGCTTGAAAGCTTTGCTTCGTTTCACATACGACCGAGCGTTCAGTTTCGCATTCTCCGCCAGGCCCGGAAAGTTTGTCAGTTCCTGACTAAGGTCTGTTAAAGTTTAATATAGAGGATTTTACTTTGTAAAAAAAAAAAAAAAAAAAAATGCAATCCGAGTGTTGCAATATTCAATAAGCAGTCGGAAGAACTGAACTTAGCAGGTGGGAATTTAATTATGTATGTTCGGATTGGAATTTCTGACACTGTAAATGGTGCAATATGGACTGAAGCGATGACTCACCTCAGTTCAGCGCTGCGGGGAGATAATATATGTAATATACGGCTTCTATCTAGAGGTTAACAAATGATATATACGCATGCATGCGTGTGGGATGGTGTCGGCGCTCCTTCTATCTTTGGGGAGAGACGCAGCATTAGCAGGCATTGTCTCAAGGAAAAAAGGAGGTGATTTTCTTCTGGCCGGCGGCTCGTGAGAGACTCCCTCTTCGAGCCTTTATGCACGGAGCGCCCGCGTGTCCCCTCTTCATGGGTGTTTAAGCAAGCACTTTAAATGGAAATGCACTTGACATTTTAGGAGGAGATGCAATCATCAGACATTAGAATGCAGCTGACATCACTCGAACGAGTCGGATTCTCTCGTCTGCTCTTCCAGCTCGTTGGGAAGCCGACTGAAGATAACACTCGCAAATTTATAGAACACAGATGCTGCGTTTTCTCGAAATAGGGCATATTGTATTAAAGCGTGTGTGTGTGTGTGTGTGTGTGTGTGTGTGTGAGAGCGAGGAGTCTGGGTTCCAAATCAAATCTGTGCTTATTGCTGCTGCGGAAAAAAACAAAAAAACAACAACTTTTATTTCTCTTTATTTAAGAGCCGAGCAGACTGTGATGATGCGAAGCTGTTTGCTCGTGAGATGCACGGCCATCTGCAGATGAAACGCACGAAAACTAACCGAACATAAACTTTACGCTGCATTATGATAACAATATAATGATATAAAAGCGTTTATAGCGGGTTTTGATTAGTCGCAGTTATTCATTCCCTGTTAATTCTGTATATGTTCATCATGACTGCAGCAGTGAGTGTTTCTGGGTGAGTTTTCGCTTCTTTCAGAACGACACGTTTAATTGGTGTTCTTGATAAATGCCAGTGTTATTTATACTACTCTCTTAAATTAGATCAACCGCTTTTTGGTTCTTTCTTAGCTTTTTTTGTAACCTGAAGAACCTTCTTTCCCCACAGAGAAGCAGAAAGGTTCTTCAGGTGTTAAAGGTTCTTTAGGGAAGCGTTTATGCAAAAAAGCTGCTTCTTATCGGGACGCATCGTTAAGAGCGTGTCTCTCATTTTCTGCAACACAGTCCTGCATCTGCACAAATATTCCACTTGTACCCATCGCTCTCGTGCTCTCACTCCTTCACTTCATCTTAGGACTTTCGTCACATGCATGGATAAATTTGTGTTGCAGTCATTTTATTGTGAAGTTGTGTGTTTTCTGCAGTATTCTAGGTGTGTCTCTGATGAATCCTGTCTGTTGTTTCTGAGAGAATACTGAGACTTCTGCATCTCACAAATGCTACTCGAAAGCAGAAATGCTGCCAAATGCATCATATTTTGTGATAAAAACACAGTTTTTTCATGCACCTGTCCTTTTTGGTTTTTCCTAAAGTGTTTTTTTTCAGACTAGTGGAAAGAAACATCCAAAAGACACACCGTTAAGTGTTCCTTTTAAAGCACTTTGTGTCAATAGATTGCAATACATTTTTCTCAAAGTGAGTTTTGTCTCCTACACCGAGCCGCTCATCTCTCCTTCAACACGTTTTTTCTTATAGTCTATATCCTGAAGATTCTTACAGAGGGATTTGTTTATATATTATTTCCTTGATTATGTACAACATTTTAATCCCCCAAGATTGTGAAAATATAGTGTCTGGTCTAATCAATTAAAAACGACTTCCCAAAATTCCCTCTGTTACAATTTTCTACTCTAATATGTCAAAATAATATAATATAATAATATAATATAATAATAATATAATAATATAATATATATATATAATATATATATATAAAAAATATATATATATATATATATTATTTTTTGTTATTATTATAATTTTCTTTAAAACATTTTTTTTTAGAACATTTTTGAAAACTTGTAATACGAAAAATATTTGCACTTATCAATATAATCAATCAGCTCGGCAAGTGAGGCAATAACTATTTTTTAACCCGCACTGTAGACTATTTTTGGAACGAAAAGCCCAAAGTGAGTGAAAAAACAAGTACCGGATTTGATTCGGCAAATACAGCGCTTGAGCTCACTTCCTAAACTGTATTAATATTTACGTTAAATGATATTAGTGAGTGTGGAAAAACCAGTTTGAACTTATTTTTCGGCTATAAGGAGCCTTTTGCGCGACGGCCAGTGTTAAGGGTCGCCAATAAAGAACCTTTGTTAGTTTTTTTTAAGCGTGCATGAGGAAATCAATACAAAAAATGCACGATGTGTCGGATTCACCTTCAAAAGCGTCCCGGGCCGCTGACGGCTCAGAATGAGTTCGGTGTCTGTGTTTCTCTAGCTGTTTTTCTGCCTGGTTGCATGTGACTTGTTTTTGCAGGCCTCCTCGAGGGAAGCAGCCCCTTATTACTGCAATTACGATCTGTACACATTTCATTACACTAATATGTGTGTGTGTGTGTGTGTGTGTGTGTCCCAGCTGGAACCCATCCTCTGCTCACAGATTAACTGGCGTCAGACGAGCCATCGGCGCTAAATAACAGGTGGCTTCACCCGACGCAATCACAGACAGCGGGTTTCTTTGTCTCGTGAATCTCATCGCGGCGTCCATTAGCGCCCCGTTCCCCGAAGACGTCTTCTCTGAGGTCAGGAGCGTTCGATCTTTAGCTGTTTTGGCTTTATTTATGCCGCTTCTTTTATTTTGTGGGGTTCGCTGCCTGCTGCGCGTTTAATGAAATGCGGCCCAAATATCCAAGGAAAAGGATCGTAAATGATCAAAGCGAACGTTACCGCAATAAAACATAATCACCTATGAGATTAAACAATGAAAATGTCAGCTCTGAGAAATGAAGGAGCCTCAAAACCCACAGGAAAGAGAAACCGGCTTCGGGATACGGCGGTTTCTCCGGGAAAGTCTCTCATCTGGAGTTTCAGAAGCGATCTCAATGATGTCTCAGATTTACCAGGATAGCAAAGTTTAATTATTTGTTCTTTATGATTTGCTTCGCTCTGAGATATAAAGGTACAAAAGCTGTCGGGGAGGTATCTTTTCAAAAGATGCGCTTTTGTACCTATATGCACCTTTTGTACCTATTGCACTAATATATACTTTTAAGGCACCAGTGATGGCTTTTGTACCTTTTTATTTCTGAGAGTGTACTTATAAAATTATAAGTATAACAGTAAATATTTTGTCTTCCACATCAATGAGGGAGGCCATTGTTCAATTTTAAACACTCAAAGTCTTTCAAATCAACTGATACTGATGTTTTTTTGTTAACTAGCTGGAAAAATCGTTCCGAAAGGGATTGAAGCGATGCCTTTCCTCTGTATCATTCTCAGCTATTCCTTTAAACTTTTATCTTTGACATTATCTTTGCGGTTATTATTGTCCTTGGTGTGCAATATTAAAGCGTTGCAAAGAGAAAAACTCTTTGTTCTTATATAAATTGAGAATTGTTGTGAACATATTGTGAGGTTAAACATCACAACTATCTGTTTATCTTTCATCGAGTGTCCAAAACATAACTGCTAGATATAATTCAGAGAAATAGAATTCATTTTAAAAAAAGGCAGAATTCTGAGAGAGTTTGTTTATTTCACAGTTGGACTTTTTATTCCTTAATATATTAAAATGATTGTTTAGATAAACTTTAGATCATGTTAGTGGATTTTCAATATTTAAGTACAAAATTAGGGCACTTTTTTGTTGTTTTTTTAAGACTCGGTGTTACCTTTTACATTTCCGTTTTTTTGCATGGGATGGGAAACAAATGAATAGTGAGAAGTAATAGAGAAAGAAAATGTAGAAAAATATCCTCATAAAAAGTTGAAATTACCTCTTTTTTTTCGTTCTGTGATGTGAACGGCCTTCCAGTCGACTCGTTCTCCCCGGGACCTGAGAGTCGAGCGTCAAGGAAAAGTTTTTGGACAAAAACAGGCTCTCCGTTGAGCTGAGATGAAGAAGGACAGAACCTCACCTGCGTCTTTATACTTTAAATCACAGACCAGACCGTGAAATACTCGCATCACAAACAGAAGAACTCTGTAGCCTTCGTTTCGAGGCTCCTCGGACGCTGTCTGAACGCTCTTTCTAGGAAATTAATTCCATTTTGGCAAGTTTCACCTCAGAAACTTCAATTAATGTGTCCAGCGTGAGGAGAGAAATAACCAGGCTGAAAAACTCGCCTGGCCACGCTTTATAAAGCCACACGTCTGTTCACTTTCACTATAATTCAGATTGTTTTAGTGCAGCTTCATACAAACAGAACGGTTTTTGTTTTAAAACTCAACGAAGAACCTAAGATATAAAGCAACTCGATTATTCGGTTTGGTTCAATGTTGATTCAGTTCAGTTCAATAACTGTCAATGCTTTTAGATTTGGATGGAGCAAATATTTCACTCAGTTCAGTGCATTTTGTCCTAATCGCTTACGATATTACTTGATAATATTAATTGTCCCCAGGCAACACATTGTGCTATATACAGTATTTTATTTAAAGGTTACTAAAACATCGCATTCATGACTTTTACAGCATTCTACTAACTTTATTTTCACTCAATGTTATTTGAATGCTTTTTTAAAAAAAATACAATTTCCAATTTAGTTGTAGTGATGAAGACATTTATTTAAAGGTTACAAAAATTTTGGCCCAAAAATAACATTATTTGAACATCCTAAGAACGTTAAAATGTCTTGATTAGAACGTTATTTATAGGTTACGAAAAACGTTTCCTAGACTACCCAAGTAGTACAAATAACGCCGCGGAAACGTTGCGAGAATGTTGCTCTCAGAACGTTGTGAGAACTTATCAGATATATTAAAAATGTTTATATAACATTTAAGAAACGTTAGTAGGAAAGTTTGCTAGATGTATTTTCAGTCAAAATATAATGTTAAGCATAAAAAAAATATATATTTTGTTGTCATGATTAAAAAGAAAAAGTCTCTTACAGCATTCTACTATTTTTCTGCTTGTGATTACAATGTACTTTCTCTCAAAACATGTTTCAATATTCTCAAAAAGGTAAAATATTTAAAGAATGTTACTTTAAGGTTACAAAAACGTTTTTGCTCTCTCGCCCAAAAATAACATTATTTGAACATCCTAAGAACGTTAAAATGTTTCCGTCTTGATTAGAACGTTATTTATAGGTTACGAAAACGTTTCCTAGACTACCCAAGTTGTACAAATATCGCCGAGGAAACGTTCCGAGAAAGTTGATCTCAGAACGTTATGAGAACTTCTCAGATATACGTTTATGTAACATTTAAGAAACGTTGGGAGGAAAGTTCCCTGTGTGCTGGCACTTTCGTTCACTTCTTGATGTGTGTTTGATTTGACGTCATCGCGGGTGACATTTTTGCACGTCCTCCTTTCTTCGAGCCTAAAACGCACGCGGTGTTATTTCGGCGGAGGAGACCGACTCGCTCTCACCTCGGCCGACGTTGAGTGCAGTAATCGGCACAAATCCAAGCGCTCCTCGCTGACCCGTCTCTCCCAAGTCGCCGCATTGTTTGGCGCCGCGCGTCGCCATAGCAACAGGCAGACAAAAGAAGGGCTTTCTACGCTCGCAGTGATTTTTCTATCTAATGGAGCTAATGTATAAGCAGAAGGTAAAAGCATTCTTGTGTTTTTCCGCCGAACGGGGCGGCTTTTGGCTCGGGGAGAAAATAGCACTTCACCATAGTAACCGCAGCGTGACTAAAGCCACGGCGCGCGTCAAATCCCGCTAATTACGACACGTCACGGGTCGACTCAGGTGCCTCGAGGAAGAGGTGAAGCCGAACGCAGCGCAAAACAACATATTGCATTATGTTTTAATTATGCTAGATTATGATCCTTGAAGGATTATTCATCAGTCATCCAGGCAAGCTGTTGCCGTTCCGGTCCGGGCTGAAGGCTTCCAGGCGGCCATCCAGTTCTGGAGAATTTGGGCCAAACTTCATATTTAAAGCTCGAAGCCAGGGTTTATTTTGAAAGCATTGCACAATGGCTGTTATAGATGTCAAAGCATCCAGTCATCCCAAAATTGTTACTGTGTTGCTATGCGGTTGCTGGGCGGTTGCTATGCGGTTGCTAGGCGGTTGCTAGGCGGTTGCTAGGCGGTTGCTATGCGGTTGCTAGGCGGTTGCTAGGCGGTTGCTAGGTGGCTGCTAGGTGGCTTCGGCCCGGCAAACCTTCTCAGCAAAGCTTATGAAGAAACATTCTTTTAGTAAAGTTAAAAAAACGATCGTTATGTCATCAGAATTATGACAGTTTCTTGAATTCCTGATTTTTTTTTTTTTAAACAAGCTTCTTTCTTATTTTACAAAATTATAATTAGCAACTATTATTAGCCTATTATATTTAGTAATGTTTATATTTAGCCCAAATAAACCTGATTTTTAGTGTGTTGCTATGCAGTCGCTGGGTGATTTGGAACAAGCAAACATGAAATGTTCTCAGAATGTTCTGGCAAGGTTCTCTCAAAGTTATGAACCGACATTAATAGTAATAGTATAATATATAATATTACACTGTATATATGTGCATCTGTGTGTGTATGTATATTTTAATTTATTTATTATTTTTATATTTATTTATTTATTTATTTATTTTTGTTAGCAGGGTTGTTGATGTTGTGCAGCATTTCCAGCACAGCTTGACTCAGCAAACGGCACTAATAAAAAAAAATATTGCAAAATATGGATCCAATATGGAGAATAATTTAGAAAAGTGCTCTCTGACCTTGCCCAAGCAAATAACACAGAGCTCATAAATGATACACGTTTTTGCTGATCACTATTTCTAATTAGACTCATTCCCAAAAGAAGGCGTCTAGCCTCGTTTAAATGTGATCAATACCTTATTAAATGTTATATAGCGCTCAGATGTAAAAAGATGCACGGGAAAGCGTTAAATCTGGCCAGTCAGCATCCAAACACACCGCGTTCAAGGTTACCTGCGCGTCCGCGGGGAAATTGCATAAAATATTCAGGATCATTCGAGTTTGTCCCACAGAGACTAAAACCCACCTTCGTTATTTTTCTACGTTTTCCATCCCTCTAATATTTTGCAGACTTTCACACTATTTTCGGTTCGTATGAAAAGCGTCCCCCGCCGACACGAGCCGCGAGTCTGAGAGGAAAAAGGTCAAAGCAATTTATATTTGACACGTGCGGTTTGATCGCCTTGTCATCGCCTCGGGCCTTCGCAGGGATCCCAACACATGTGTTTCCTCGCGTCCGCCGAAGCAATCGGGGCCCGACATGTGTGCGCGGCTCCGGAGACGTCCTCGGATAGATGGCTTTCCGGCAAAGTGACCTGTAGCGGACGCGAGCGAGTCATCAATTCATGCAAAAAGAAATGCTCTGACATGCTGGCGTGAATGAAAACACACTCTCTGATGAGAAGAGGTGTGCAGGGCCCCTGGGTGCTTGCGTGTGGCCCTCGAGAACGAAACCAGCCCTGTCAGGTCACCTTTATTTCTTGTGTCGAAGCGGCTTTACAGCATCAAACGGGAAAATATTAAAATGCACTGAAAAAGGCAAGTGCTTGCAATCGGTTTATCTTAACTACGTTTTCTTAAAACTCTCAACATGTTCTCATTAGTGTCCTAAGTTGTACGTTTTTGCTTACATAATATATTTGTAGAAAAATATATTAAGCATATGCATGTATAAATATATGCAGTGTACATACTGTATGTGTCGTTAAAATTTAACCTTTTGTTACCTATTCTAAAATATTATGCATGCAACAATTAGCATAATTTTTTCCCAGTCTCGTAAACAATACATTTTCAGTAAATCAGCAGCACATCTATATTCGCTGCATTGGGCAACGATACATTTATGTGCGTAAAAATGTTCTTTTATGCCAAAAAATCATTAAGATATAAAGATGGTGGTCCATAAAGATATTTAGCAAATCTACTTTAAATGCATCACATGTTTGATTGATCCTAAGCTGGATCAATTTCAACGAGATTTTCTCAATATTTCGATGTTGTGTCTCACATAGCAGCAAACATCAGCTTTTTCAGATGATGACTAAAACGCACCCTCATGACTGGTTTTCCGAAACGCCTTCCTGAATAACCATCACGCCGTTTTCAGAGTGATTCAGGGTGGACGTGTGTCCTGAAGGGATGTCTGGGGTGTTATTGGAGTGGAAGTGGCGTTTGTTCCGGGTCTTTAGGGAGCGTAATGGATGAGCTTCTACACGCTGCTGCCGGTCAGAAGAGACACGGGAAAATAGCCGCCCTTTCTGCTCAGAATGATTTATAATCAACACTTCGGTCCAAACACAGATGTCGGAAACATGGGCGCCAATAATTCACCGCTCGCTGCAAATATATATATCTATATGTAGAATTGCTGACTGAATGTAACCTGAATAAAAGAAATGGAACCATTTATGTTATATTTACAACATGTCATGAGCTACATGAAGAGCGGGAACTCCGGGAACTGTCTTTAAAACAAAAATGTAGAAGAGAAATGGAAACTAATAGTGTTTTTTTTATATATATATATATATATCGACTAGAAAGAAATGTATTTTTTTTCAACCAGTTTATATCAATTTTTGAAATTGATTTCTGCGTCATCTGAAAGATGATGAATAGTCTTTGATGTGCGTCGCGATGATGTTTGTCTGAGATGCAACTGCTTGAAAGTCTAGAATCGGACGGAGCTAAGGAAAACTAAAGACTGGGAAACGTCGTCCAAATGAAGTTCTTAGAGATGCCGATTAAAATTAAAAATTAATTTTAAATTATTTGGCATATTTATGGTAGGAGATATACAAAACGTCTTTACGGAACACGATCTTTACTTAATATCCTAATGATTTTTTTGTATAAAAGAGGAATCAGTCTGTTGCTGCTGTTGATTCAGTGTTTTCGGAGCGTTGCCAGGTCCGTGGTTTTTCAGCAGAATTGTCTATAGTTCAGAGTATTCGTTCGGCTGGTTTTGTTTCACACATCTGGCAGCTTTTCATAAACGATGTTCGTTAGCTTCATTTAGGCCAAATCTACGTGAGTCATCATGATGTATTAAATTCATACCCAACAAATACCTGCTATGAGCAGAGCGACAAAATTTTATACAACCCATTATTATCGTTTTTTATGAATACTGACACAAAGTTGAAATCATTTTGAACCCTGTTTTTGGTTGATTTGTCTCATTTTACGTCTGTGCTTGAGGAGGGAAAAAAACATGCTAATATTGTATCAGCGAGTATATTGAAATTAATAATAAAATATTGCAAGCTTTCGGCCAAACAAGTAAAGTCAAGCATCTTAATAAATGCTCCTTTATTCATACTCATTAATCAGCCGCGTCCTCTTCACGGTAGTTTTGTTAATTCAGCAGTTCTAATTAGTAACGTCTTCATTTCAGTAATCAGGTCTTACTGGGTTAAAGTCAGTAAAATGATTAATATTCATGAGCAAAGCTAGGATATTTACATGCACGGTATAAAGGCTGCATTGGTGACTATGAAGTGCAGTATGTGCTGAATAATGTTCGTGTGAGTTAATGAATCAGTAGAATTATTTTACAGTGTTGGTGTTGTTCACGTACGTGACTTTGAGACCGTTATGAGAGCAGACGCAGCGGTTTTTATACCGAAGATGCACTCATTGGTGGGATGCGGTTGTGTTGGAGGTCATTCGTTTTCAGGTTACATCCAGAGAATGAGAAAACCTGTGAGTTTGAGAAGAAAGTTTGTCCATGAAAGCACTGTGGGAGTAAACCTCAGGAGGAGCGTTATTTTATACTCCATTTACTGCATATAGAAGGTAGGTTTGGAATGGCACATTTAGCTTGATGACAGTGTTTCTGACTGAATGCAAGAAATGGACGTTTTTCTTTTTCCTCTGTCTGTGCCAACGAGGTCATTTCCTGCTGCTGACAGCGACTCGGTCATGAGGGATGAACTAAACCGGCGGCCAGACATGTCGCCCCGCGCCGGGCGTCTGTAATGCGTGCCTTCAGCAGCTTTAGTTGACTTGAACGTGAACTTTCAGAAGATGATGATGATGTTGATGAGTCTGTTTGCATTGATGCCTTTTTCTCATTTTGAAACTCGATATGATCAGGATACAAGATGTCGAACAGATCATACAAGACTCGCTCGTCCTTGTCTTTTAAAAGGTGAAAAGTCTAAAACGTATTTTAATTGAATGTCCAAGCTTAAACAACGACAGGCAACGTTTTTATTCAGAAAATGCATCGAAAAATAATTCCCCTGGGATGATTAAATTTTTTTGTCATACATTGATCTGACTCTACATTAATTTTTTTTTTATATATGTAGTGCATGTATATTTTTGTTTATTCATGCTTATTTGTTTTTTATAACTATATATTTTAAAAATAGTCATGTATTTGTTTTTTTTTTTTTGTGTCTTATCTTGCCAAGAATATAGTCAATGATGCTGGCATGGCGTTAAATCATAAATAAAGAAATAATTATTAGTAGCGTTGCATCAGTTGCTCAGCAGTGAATGGGTGCCGTCAGACGCGGAGACCTGCTAGAAGAGGTTGGCGAGTTTGGTACTTCATCAGATCTGGAGAAATGTCTCTGCAGTGAATGGGTGCCGTCGGAATGAGAGTCTGATAAAAACATCACAAGACACAAGACAAGACATGAAACTAATCCAGATGTTTTAAACTGAAACTACGTCACTGTCCTGTTGTCTCTCACATCAAAATCCATCCACTTGTTTAAGAGCAGTTTTGGCTTTTTTCACTGCATGAACAGTTATTATAGATTCATATTTGAGTTAAAAACATCTGGATTAGTTTCGTCTTTTGATTTAACTGATGGATCGAAGCGCTGTGGATTATTCTGATGTTTTTATCAGGCTCTCGTTCTGACGGCACCCATTCACTGCAGAGACATTTCTCCAGATCCGATGAAGAAACAAACTCGCCTACCTCTTCTATTGGGTCTCCTCGTCTGACGGCACCCATTCACTGCAGAGACAGTTCTCCAGCTATAATGAAGAAACAAACTCACCTACCTCTTCTATTGGGTCTCCTCGTCTGACGGCACCCATTCACTGCAGAGACATTTCTCCAGATCTGATGAAGAAACAAACTCGCCTACCTCTTCTATTGGGTCTCCTCGTCTGACGGCACCCATTCACTGCAGAGACATTTCTCCAGATCCGATGAAGAAACAAACTCGCCTACCTCTTCTATTGGGTCTCCTCGTCTGACGGCACCCATTCACTGCAGAGACAGTTCTCCAGCTATAATGAAGAAACAAACTCACCTACCTCTTCTATTGGGTCTCCTCGTCTGACGGCACCCATTCACTGCAGAGACATTTCTCCAGATCTGATGAAGAAACAAACTCGCCTACCTCTTCTAGCGGGTCTCCGCGTCTGACGGCACCCATTCACTGCAGAGACAGTTCTCCAGCTATAATGAAGAAACAAACTCGCCTACCTCTTCTAGCGGGTCTCCGCGTCTGACGGCACCCATTCACTGCAGAGACAGTTCTCCAGCTATAATGAAGAAACAAACTCGCCTACCTCTTCTAGCGGGTCTCTGCGTCTGACGGTACCCATTCACTGCAGAGACAGTTCTCCAGCTATAATGAAGAAACAAACTCGCCTACCTCTTCTATTGGGTCTCCGCGTCTGACGGCACCCATTCACTGCAGAGACATTTCTCCAGATCCGATGAAGAAACAAACTCGCCTACCTCTTCTATTGGGTCTCCTCGTCTGACGGCACCCATTCACTGCAGAGACATTTCTCCAGATCTGATGAAGAAACAAACTCGCCTACCTCTTCTAGCGGGTCTCCGCGTCTGACGGCACCCATTCACTGCAGAGACAGTTCTCCAGCTATAATGAAGAAACAAACTCGCCTACCTCTTCTATCGGGTCTCCGCGTCTGACGGCACCCATTCACTGCTGAGACAGATCTCCAGATGAAGAAACAAACTCGCCTACCTCTTCTATCGGGTCTCCGTGTCTGACGGCATCCATTCACTGCAGAGACAGTTCTCCAGCTATAATGAAGAAACAAACTCGCCTACCCCTTCTTTTGGGTCTCCTCGTCTGACGGTACCCATTCATTGCTGAGACATTTCTCCAGATCCGATGAAGAAACAAACTCGCCTACCTCTTCTATCGGGTCTCCTCGTCTGACGGCACCCATTCACTGCAGAGACAGTTCTCCAGCTATAATGAAGAAACAAACTCACCTACCTCTTCTATTGGGTCTCCTCGTCTGACGGCACCCATTCACTGCAGAGACATTTCTCCAGATCTGATGAAGAAACAAACTCGCCTACCTCTTCTAGCGGGTCTCCGCGTCTGACGGCACCCATTCACTGCAGAGACAGTTCTCCAGATAATGAAGAAACAAACTCGCCTACCTCTTCTATCGGGTCTCTGCGTCTGACGGCACCCATTCACTCCAGATCCGATGAAGAAACAAACTCGCCTACCTCTTCTATCGGGTCTCCGTGTCTGACGGCATCCATTCACTGCAGAGACAGTTCTCCAGCTATAATGAAGAAACAAACTCGCCTACCCCTTCTTTTGGGTCTCCTCGTCTGACGGTACCCATTCATTGCTGAGACATTTCTCCAGATCCGATGAAGAAACAAACTCGCCTACCTCTTCTATCGGGTCTCCGCGTCTGACGGCACCCATTCACTGCAGAGACATTTCTCCAGATCTACTTCCTCTCCACGTCTGTGTGAGTGTGTTTGTCCTGATGAACTCCGTCTGAGTCTCACGGTTAATAGCTACTCCGCAGAGCCACGACTCGTCCTACAAACAAACAGTCTGAATGTAGTCATGCAAGGCGGTGTAAAGCATCTGCCATCCATCAGCCTCTCCCGGAGTAAGACGAGGGCGAGACTGTATTAAACTCCGCGGCGTGCAGCGGGCCGGAGACGAGGAGATGAGTAAAATCCCTCCGGGGAGAGAAGCGTGAAAAACCTCAACTCGAGCTGCAATCGAACGTCCGGAGAGAACGCGGCACCTGTTTCTGCTTTAATAACTCTAAGCTGTAACGCAGCGTCAGAGCTCACGGAAACGGATGAATGTGACCCTGGAGCACGAAACCAGTCATAAGAGCCACTGAAAGCTGAATAAATCTTTCCGTTTGTTATGATCGGCCAGTATTTGTCTGAGAGACAACTGTTTAGCAATCTGGAGTCTGAGGGAGCAAAGTATTGGGAAAATCACCTTTAAAGCTGTCCAGGTGAAGTTCGAAATAAAGTTATCAACCTTTTTCACTTCCGTCGGCAAAGTATTTGAAGAATACTGTCTGCTGTCATAAAGATACTCGTTTCAGTGGAACAATTCAGTTCCATAATTTCCGTTTGAATGTTTTATGACCGATGTATTTATATGAATTCCTTGTTGTTATTATTATTATTGTTATTATTGTTGCATTTCGGATAAAAAGATATGAATAATTTCTCACGTTTTAAAATCCATTTCCATCCTTTTTTAGAGATTTTTTTTATTAGCTTCCGTTTCTTTTTTTGAAGATTTTATCAACTTCCATATATCAATTTGCATTATTGCACGATTCTATAAATATCTACCATTTTTTTGCATTTGTATTCATACATTTCCAGGATTGGATTAATTCCAAGCCTTTTAAATATATTATTAATTTAAATTATTATTTTTTAAAGATCATATTAATTTCTGTAGTTTTTTAAATGCTATCTATTTATTTCCACGACTTGTTATTTTTTTTAATTTTTATTTTTCTACATTTTAATTAAGTTAAAATCCATGACTTTTCCATAAAATCCCATTTTTAATAGAGACCCTGGTTCATCAATAAAATGACAGTTTGTAAAGGAACTAATAAAATAAATGTTTTTTGTAAGCTAATTCGTATTGCTGAATATTGCATGTTTTTTTTTTGTTATTATTATTTTCACAGTTAATCGCATGCACAGCTTTAAATCCTTGCGGTTCGATTCTTTTCAGTGAATCGGTTCAGTTGTTCATTCATATAAATGAACCGGTCAAAAAAGAATCATTTCTTTTCATTCTTGCATGATGATGATTTCTGCGGAAAACAATAGATGTTCGACGAAGCACCATTAACCTTTAGAGAGTGTGTGTGTGTGTGTGTGTGTGTGTGTTTATGGATGTGTATGATATAATAATGATGTCTGCGCTCATATCCTGGTGTCAGATGTTATTATTTTTATAGCCACCCGTTCTTTTTCATCCATCATACTCGTGAACTTTCTCTTAAAGCAGACCGGTTCTCTAATAAGCATCAGCTCTTTGAGGCTTTTCTTGACAGTGTTTTTCATCCGCTAAGTGTTCAGTAACAAAGAAGAGGTTTATAATTACATATAAGCTGGATGATTGGCGTTTGATAGTGGACAGAAAACGATGTTCTGAGCGTCAGGAGTCAGCCGAGCTGGTGCTAGAATTAGATCAGAGCATCATGAGAGAGGAAGTCACTTCATGCACATTTAGTTTCAAAATAATGAAAACCACAGAGACATTAAAATCAAATATTAAAACTGTTATGTACAGTTTTTTTAATCAGATTTTTAATGTAGAGCATTTCTGTATGTCAAAAAAAAAAAAAAAAAAAAAAAAAAAAATATATATAAATATATATATATATATATATATATATATATATATATATATTAGTGCAAATCAAACAATTCATCATGATTAATCACATCCAAAATAACTTTTTTATTGAATTTATTTATTACTTAGTACTGTTTAATTATGTATATTTAAATACACACATACACAGTATATTTAGAAAAATTTTGTGTGTGTGTGTATAAATATTTATTAATCTGATTTTATATTAAAAAAAGAAATATATATGTATATATATATATATATGTATATATGTGTATATGTATATATGTGTATATGTATATATATGCATGTATATATATATATATATATATATATATATATATGTATATATATATATATATATATATATATATATATATATATATATATTTAAATATATGTGTTTGTGTTTGTATTAATATATACACCATAAATATTACACTGTACACATATATTAAGCAAAAACTTTCATTTTGGATGTGATTATACTGTGTATATATATATATAATTATTGAACAAAAATCAAATAAGAATTATTTGCAAAGTTTTCCATATTTTTTCAAAATCAAATTCATTTTTGTGTTTTTTTGTTTTTTTACATTTTAATGCCCAAAAAAAGAGTGAACCCTACAATAGAACTAAAGATGAGCTTGAACTGAGTTATTCCTTCTGTTTTGTAGAGCGTGTTTAAGTTCAGGGAAGAGATTGGTGTGTTGAAGCTGATTGACTTGTTTGCGGTGTTTCAGATACGTGACGGGTCAAAACACGCTCGTCTGCTCATGATATGAACTGGATTGTGTTTTAAACATAATAATTATCCCTCAGCAGCTCATTAAGCGTAAACTCTGCTCTCTAGGGATCACAAACACAGGCTTTAGTTAAAGAAACGCTGACAAACGCTCTTCTCGCGCCACGCTCCGCTGCTCGAGCCCCAGAAACAAGCCTCAGACTGCGCTCTTATTAATTCTGCCCTGACTTCATTAATGGAGTGCAATGGTCCGATTCATTCTGCCCGTGGCCCCGCCCCCTGGAGGCCTGCGGTGGGCGGGGCCTGGCTTCATTAATGACAGTCAACATTGACTCCATCTATTCAGGTGTCGTGAATTTAGACACAAAGCATCCGTCTGTCACTTCTGTCTGCCGAAGCCAAATTGTGTTTGACAAAATCTGGGGTGTATGAATATATTAATCAATCAATATTGATTTCATGCTTTTTATTTTAATAGATATGCATGTCCAGACAAAACAACATCAGTGTTTGTGCAGCATTAGTTAGTGTTTGTTTTGTCCGTCTTTGCAATGTTTAGACGTCTAGACCGGATGCAAGCGAGACTGAGCAGACTCGAGGTTTATAAAAATTGACATAAAAACATTTCATAACTCATCCATCTTAATCTTAATCAACATCTATAAATGTTTTGAATTATCTAGAATATTTAATGTTAGAATTTAATATTTTATGTATTATTTAAAAATATTAATTTATGCATATTGTATTTAATAAAATAAATATATATATATATATATATATATATATATATATATATATATATATATATATATATATATATATATATATATATATATATATATATATTTAATATTTCAATATTCACATTTTTTAAATAATGGGAATATATATATATATATATATATATATATATATATATATATATATATATATATATATATATTTTTTTTTATATATATTTTATATATATTATATATTTAAAATTTTTATATATATTTTTATATAGAATTTTTTAAAATATAAAATCATGTATAATTTTCTTTATTTATTAGAGTTTCAGTGTTATTATTTTCATAATAAAAAATTGTATTCTTTTATCTAAGGATGTGATTAAATATCAATATGACTGGATGATGATGATGATGATGATGATAAAAAAATTGCTGTATTTAGAAATGTTATACAAGGAATAATTGAAAATGTGCATTTAAGTTTACATTTAATTTAATAAAAAAATTTTGTAAAAAAAAAAAAATGTTTTACTTTTTTTAGTTTGCTACTGATATGCAAAATGCAAAAAGTAAAGAAAGAAAATGTGTGTGTGAAACACTAAAGATCAAAGTACAGAGTCGTTCTGATTGGTTGGCATGGCATCGGCGGCGTCTGAGAGCATGAGGCACGTCTTAAAGTGCTGGTAAGAACAGCTGTGTTATCTCAGATCAGTGTGTGTGTGTGTGTGTGTGTGTGTGAAGGTGAGGTCCGATGCGTTCTCAGCGTTTAAACGCCGGCTCTGGAGTGTGTTTGTGCTCCTGATGGCTTTAGGGAGTACATTAACAGAAGAGCCCCATCTGGGCGGCCCCGTTCCACTCATCGGCCCCGTTTCATTATCTCTCCATGTTCCTTGTGACCTGCAGAAAAATGACAACTGATTTACCTCAAGATCAATTTGTATGTAAATCAGAAGAGGACGGGAGCGGCGCTCATTTGCAGCTGTGTGTCTGTCAGTTTGTGTCCGTCAGCGCATGGCCCCGGACCCCGGGGTTAATGGAGCTGATTTAGAGAACGAGACCCTCTGAAGAAAGTCTTACAGCGCCGCGACTGGGAGGAAATATTCATTCGTGACGTTTTCGTAGGGCTGTGATTATATAGCGGTAAGGCCATATGCTGGTAATAATAATAATGTTACTAAATAAAAATATACAGTTAAATAAAAATGAGATATAAATATTACATGAAATTTAAGTTCTATAAAAAAAACGATATATTTTATCATATTTAACTGTCAAAGAAAAAAATCACGTATTTAAAAATATATATTTTTTTTTACAATACAGTTGTAGAATTGCAGTACTATTTAAAATATATGACTTATAATACGTATATACTGTGAGCTGCTGATATTTATTAAAGGGGTCGTGAACTGCCTGAACAAATAACGATGTAGAGTCGGTGGGCGGGGCTAAATATATAGCAGCGTAAAATCGTTGGGCGGGGGTTAATCAGGCAGTCATGTAGAATCGGTGGGCGGGGCTAATCATGGATTGCTGTATAGTAAGTGGGCGGGGCTAATCAGGCAACGATGTAGAATCGCTGGGCGTGGCTAAATATATAGCAGTATGAAATCGGTAGGCGGGGCTAATCAGGGATTGATGTATAATCAGAAGGAGGGTCTAATCAGGCATTGATGTAGAATCGGTGGGCGTGGCTAAATATATAGCAGTGTAAAGTCGTTGGGCGTGGCTAATCAGGCAATGATGTAGACTGGGCGGGCGTGGCTAAATATATAGCAGTATAAAATCGTTGGGCGTGGCTAATCAGGCAATAATGTAGAATGGGTGGGCGGGGTTAATCAGGCAGTCATGTAGAATCGGTGGGCGGGGCTAATCATGGGTTGATGTATAATCATTGGGCGTGGCTAAAATTATTAGAAGTGTAAAATCAGTAGGTGGGTCTAATCAGGCAGCGATGTAAGATTGCTGGGCGGGGCTAAGTATATAACAGTATAAAGTCGGTGGGCGGGGCTAATCAGACAGTGATGTAGAATCAGTGGGCATGGCTAAACATATAGCAGCGTAAAATCGGTGGGCGGGGCTAATCAGGCAGTGATGTAGAATCGGTGGGCGTGGCTAATCATGGGTTGATGTATAATCGTTGGGCGTGGCTAAAATTATTAGAAGTGTAAAATCGGTAGGCGGGTCTAATCAGGCAGTGATGTAAGATCGGTGGGCGGGGCTAAGTATATAACAGTGTAAAGTCGGTGGGCGGGGCTAATCAGGCAGTGATGTAGAATCGGTGGGCGTGGCTAAACATAGCAGCGCAAATTCGGTGGGCGGGTCTAATCAGGCAGTGATGCAGAATTGGTGGGCGGGGCTAAATATATAACAGTGTAAAGTAGGTGGGCGGGTCTAATCAGGCAGTGATGTAGAATCGGTGGGCGGGGCTAAATATATAACAGTGTAAAGTAGGTGGGCGGGGCTAATCAGGCAGTGATGTAGAATCGGTGGGTGGGGCTAAACAGACAGTCATATTGATCTTCTTCTGCAGAGGCGGTGCTTATTCACATTATTACATCATAGATTAGAACACTTCAGACTAGTTGAGACTCATTTTGAGTTTTGAAACCTGCAGGATGTTTTTGAAGCCCAGTGACCCTCGAGTCTCAGTTCAGCGGTTATGCGGTTAAATAAAGCCGCAGCGTGTTTATTTTCGGTGAATGGCTGGATTGGTCCGCTATCACACGGCAGCATCTGACGGCGCTTCACACCCCTGCTGTGTTCGGGGCGTCCGGCGGCCAGTCTAATGACCTTTATCTGGGCTGATAAACGGCTGCTCTCTTCTCTTTGATTCTGGCTCTGGCTCGGCTCTCCTGATCTCGCTGGGAGGAGGCAGACTCGGTGAGGAGCACAGATGTTGTGACAGAGCCTCCTCCTTCAACCGCACACAAACTAGATCAGCTCACCTGATGGCTTGGTGCATTTGTGTTGCATCACGCTTGACTTTGGAGCTCATAATCAGGATACGACAAACAGAATATGTTCCTGTTGAAAATGTTTTATTATTCATCTGTCTAAAAAAAGAGTCGCTAATATCAATTAATCATAATATACATTTTACATTTAATAATGGTTAAAACAGACACCAGAAATAAATGTAATGCTGAAAATATCAGAAAATATTGCATCGTGCGTACACATCCATACATTTTATACATGAATTATATTGTTAAACATTACAAAATTTATATTTTAAAATTATGTTGATATATTGTGTTGTAGTATTATTGTATTTCTAATCTAACTCTATTTTAAAATTATTAGATAGGAGACTAGAAAGCTGGATTAAATGTAAAAAAAAAGAATCTGAATTATTTAACAATAGTAATATTTTATAATAGTACATACTATATATATATATATATATATATATATATATATATATATATATATATATATATATATATATATATATGTGTGTGTGTATATATATTTATTTATTTATTTTTGGCTAAAACAGACAACAAACTGGAAAGTGAAAATACTTTATAATTCGGACACATTGATGCATATTTTAAAATATATAATTTTTATATGATAAACGAATGCAATATATTAATATTATATTTCACAATATTAATACATTTATATTTTATAATATTATATTTTTGAAATGCTTTTATTTTAATATGTAGTATAGTATACTGTTTAATCTGACATTCATTTTATTCATTTATTTATTTTTATAACGCTTAAAGACAAAAGTGATTTTAAATGATTAGACAGGAGACCAGAAACACGAATTCAATTGAACAATTAACAGAAATAAATAAAATAAATAATAATTATTGTTAATATTATATAAAACACTTTATTATTTCAACACCATATAGTTTTCAGCTCAATCCGATAAACAAACTAAAGCAATAAATATTATTAGTATTATTATTATTATTATTAAATAGTGTTATTTTGTGTGTGTTTGTTGGACTGAATTCAGCATGAAACGAGATGCTCCTGGTTTTATTGTGAATGATTTATTGGTTTAAGTTGAGGGTTGAACCGACGTCTTTATTAGATCAATTCTTTCTGATGAATTCTTTTGGGTTTGATTCTTTATCTGATGCTCTTTGTACGTCTTCCTTCGGTCCGTCCCGATCGATCCTCACAATTAAATGAGCTGGGCTCTGTCTGAGCTCCTGGCTGACATCAGAAGAACAGGAAGCGACAGACGCCCATCACTTCCTGCGCTCTCCGGACGGAGACAGGTGGATCTAATCAAGCTTCTCCTCCTTCATTCGCTCAAAGGAAGCCGCTTTTTCCTGGAGTCGTGTTGAATCTGCGCAGAGACGAGCGTGTTAATAATTCACGCTGACAGCGGAAGACGACGCCGGCGTTTCTCGTTGATGGAAAATAATTCATTTCTCTCTCGCTCGTGGCTGTTATTCCTGAAAACAAGACAGAGAAGATGTTTTTTGCGCAGAATAAATATCTAAAGAGCGTCTGAAGCGCCGAAAACGCTTGCCTGTGATTGTTTGTGAAGAGAGAAGCTCGGGTTATTATTATCTCCAGACTGACGGTGATTGACGGCCGACCTTGAGCTTCTGACCGATGACGCTTCGTCAATATCCTCTTCGTCCGCAGCGGAGGGACCTTCGGCTTATCAATGATTAATATGTCATTAAACGGGAATCCCTCGTGATCTCACGCTGCTAAATGTTTCATATCACAGTCAATGATAAGAGCAGGACACAAATGCCGTCTTTCGTGTCGCTCATGTTTAGGATGATCTGCTGAGATTTCGTTTTGAAGTAACCCAGAGAAGGCCGTTGTCTGGGACATCAGAGAAATATCAGCTTTGGGATAATAAAAGAGTAGACAGCGTTTGGATCTGCCGCTGTATGCGCACCATAACTCTTATTGAGCGGCTGTCAGACAGTATAACAACAGAGCCGTTCCTATTGAGATCATTGAATATATAGTTTCTAACTAGTCGCGTTTGCTAATGCACAAGTAATTCTTAAAAAGTTTAAGGTTTAGATGCACAGCAAAAAAAAAAAAAAAAAAAAAAAAAAAAAAAAAAAAAATATATATATATATATATATATACAAAAAATAAAAAATAAAAAAATTAAATTAAATTAAATAAAAATATATATATATGTCAATTTTTTGCTTGTTTTATATATATATATATATATATATATATATATATATATATATATATATATACAGTATATATATATATATATATATATATATATATATATATATATATATATATATTTATGTTTTGTAGTACAAATCAAGATACATTTACTTGAGAAGCAAAACAACGCAAGAGAAGAGGAACATATGAGAAGCTAATTAAATCTGATTACCATCTCCAGGGAAAAATGGCGATATTAAGGAGAGCTCATTTGTGATTTCTGTTAATGTATGTACACTGCCTCCAAACACAACAGACACCGTGCCAATCCACGCATCCACATTCTGTCATCACACACACACACACACACACACACACACACACACACACACACACACACACACACACACACACACACACACACACACGCACGCAGTGAAACACACGCTGGCTGCCACCGAATATGGCCGTGTGACTGCTGAGCGAAATTGCCTCCATTAATCATGTCACGGCCAGTTTAATTTTATCTGCAAAGCTAAACACACTAAACAGCCAACAGCCAATCACAGCCTGCCCTTCCAGAGCCAGAGGAAGCAGGAAGGGATCTGATCTATACATCTCTTTCACAATAACCCAGCCACGCACAGATCTCTCGATTCTCTCTCTTTCTTTTCATCTCGTTTGAGATCGTCTCGTGTCCCCTGAGATTCAGAAGTCTCTGTCCCCACCTTATATACAGAATTTTGATCAGTAGTTTTTCTTCTATTGTAAGAAAAACATTAAAAACTGTTGTATTAAATAAATGTTAGTTGCCTAAGAAATATTTGCCATTTTTTTAACTACGCACGTCCAAAATAAAAGTCTTTGTTTACATAATATAGGTGTGTGTAATGTGTATATTTATTGTATATATATATTTACAGTATATATATATATAAACACACACACATAAATAGTTTGATACACACAATATTAATAGTTTGATAGTACACTTGATAGTTTACTTTGATAGTTACTACAATCAAACCAAAATGAAAATAAAAAATAATAATTTTATACACATAATAAATAAACATGACCCCCCCCAACAAAATGTAACTATAACTGAACTATACATTAAATAAAGAAATAATTCAAAGTATTAATAACAATTATATTAGCCATACTTTTCAGAGATCAAAGATCGTCATCTAAGCAGCAACTATATATACGTACAACTATGTCTCTTAAAAAAAAAGAAAGAAAAAACATGCTGAAATAAAATAGTTTAAAACATGACAGAGCGTAGTTCAAGTCGATGTTCTTCAAAGCTGAAACTAATCATGAAAAAACTATAAAAAGCTGAATTACTATAACTACTAAATGAGAAAAAGAAATAACAAGGAATTTAAAATATGTATTAAAAACTGCAATAATGCATCACTATTTGTTATTTTAGCGATGGCGTGTTAATGTAGAGAAAGCGGTTGTGTCTCTCAATCAAACACACAAACATTAAGGTCTCATAAAAAGCTCTTTCATTGACTGTAAATGAGCCCCGATGCTAAGAGAACAACACAAATCCTCATTGGCCCTTATTTTTTGACGTCTGGAAGCGCTGAAGTGTCTCCCTCAATTAAGTCCCCATCTCCAGCCGGTTTTCATCTGGAAGTCAGCTGGATTATATGCGATGTAAATGCTGAAGCGTGACGCGCTCTATGGGCTGTAAGACTGTGAAATTATATCAGGTTTAGTGTGATTTTATGGCTCCTGAACAGATGGAAGGCGGATCGTAATAGTGCTACCTGAGCGGGGTTTTAGCGTGGAGCCTGTGCTATCCGTTCCTCCATCAAACGTCCCAACGATCACATTATGTGATCTATAAGCGGATTCAGCGGCATATAGGCAGCGAGATCCATTAACCCCCTGTGCGCGTGTATTTCTTCCCAGCATTCCCAGAAGCCGTCGGGTTTAACGACTCACGCATCCCGCCGAAGGAGGAAAGAAGAATGCTGATGACCTGTTACGTTTTTATTTCTTCCATAAATTACTCCATTAGGATCTCCATAAAGCTCTCCGGAAGGCGGCTAGCGCAGAAAGCGGCTAACAGCTGTTAGCCTCTGTTGAGCTAATCCACAGTTCTTCTGGAGAGATGGATTAATGACGGACGGATGGATGGATAGATAGATAGATGAATGGATGGATAGATCGATGGATATATAGATAGAATGATGATGGATGGATCAATGGATGGATAGATAAATAGATACATGAATTGATGGATAGATGATGGATGGATAGATAGACGGATATATAGATAGATAGATTGATGATGGATGGATGGATAGATAGATAGACGGATATATAGATAGATAGATTGATGATGGATGGATGGATGGATAGATAAATAGATACATGAATGAATGGATGGATAGATGATGGATGGATAGATAGACAGATATATAGATAGATAGATGGATGATGGATGGATGGATGGATAGATAGATAGATAGATAGATAGATAGGTAGATAGATGAATGGATGGATAGATCGATGGATAGATGGATGGATGGATGGATAGATAGACGGATATATAGATAGATAGATGGATGATGGATGGATGGATGGATAGATAGATAGATAGATAGATAGATAGATAGATAGATAGATAGATAGATAGATCTGTCTATCTTTGATCTGTCTCTGTGTTGTTTCACTGCTGTATTGTTCTGTTGATCTATTGTTCCTCTGTTGTTCTATCATTCTATAGCTCTATCACTCTTAAAGGTCCCATATAGTCTTTTTTCATGATAAGTGAGATGTAGGGACTATGTTTGGAAACGATCCATCCACAATTCCATAGTTTTTTCTATCGTTCTGTCTGTTTCTATCATTCCGTCGCTCTACTTTTCCATTGCTTCATCTATGGTTATGCCACTCTGTCTGTGATGCATTTTAATTTCTTATTTTCTATCTATTGTCTCTATCCTTCCATCACTATGTATTGCTCTGTGTGTTATTCCATCGCTCTATCTATCACTCTGTCTCTTACCGTTGTGACATTGTACCATTCCATCCTTTTATCTGTTGTTCTTTCACTCTGTCCATCTTTCTCGACTGTGGTTGCCGGAATTCGAACGTAAAAAAAATATGGCAATAACATAACGGCTTTAAGCTAAATTTGTTAATAATGTGAATATACCGACCTATAAAAAAAACGAAATCTGTTTCGTACCTTCGAAATATCCACCAAAAGCAGGCGGCGATGAGAAAGCCACGTGATGAACCAAAGCCCATCACAAGCAGCGTATAAATATATATATATATAGAATATACATGCAACTGCAATATGCAATAAACGTTAATCTAGTTATTTCAAAGAAAAAACATTAAATTCAAACAAAAATTCGAAATGCAATGCATGGAATTCTGGGAAAGTCAGTTGACGTTTTTTTACCGTAGCACTTTCAGTCTTTTTTTAACACTAAATATTCAGAGGAATTCTGATTATTGTTTTCCGCTGTTGTTTTATTGGTCTTCTCTCTATTGGTCTGCTTCTGTCGCTCTACAATGTCATTGCTTTATCTATGATTCTGTCGCTCTATCTCTCTGTTGTTCACTGCGTCCGTCGCTCTATCGTTCCATCGCTCCGTCTCCATCGTTCCGCTCCGTTGCTATACTGTTCAATCTCTTTCCTATGGTTCAGAGTTTTCCCATCACTCTGTCGCTCTATCGTTCCATCGCTCTACCTGTCCTTTGATATCCTGCTCTATCTATCCGTTGCTCTGTTTGCTTCCCAAATACAAGTTCAGTGTAGTTTACAGAGCACCAGATCGATTTACACCAGAATACGTTCTTGAAACTTTTGGTGCAATTGAAAGGAAGCATCTACTGGAATATGCACTGTTTAGTCATGTTTGACCGTCGAACTCCGTCTGGCAATTGCTCAGACGAGGGCGATTACAATAATGGGATGTTTAGTGATTAATTTTGATGTCGTGTATCATAGCGGGAGAACAAATGCGTTCCCATCGTCCGTGACAGATCGCCGAACGCACGGCTGAAAAGGCGAGCGCGTCGTCCAATTGTTGGGAGTGCTCTGATAAAACAGAGTTTGTTAATCTGTCCGTCTGAAAGAGGTCGACTACAAGCACTCCGATTTTCTCATTATTGGTTTTATCTTAAAAGCAGGAACGAGGCCGGGGGAACGCCACAAAGACGGCTCCGTCACAATAAGGAATGATGCTTTCTTTCATGTCTGAGTGCAGGATGAGAATGGAAGCGCAATTTGGTGGATGTACACAGGCTGCATCATCTTTTAGGGTAACTACCCGAATAACATTGCTCACCGCCCGGACCGAAAGAATAATGGAACGAAAGAATGGTCGGAACGACACAAAAGCGTCCCGTTCGCGTTCCCGAGCACTCAAAAGAATGAGACCCTCCAAATAATAATTTTGACAACCCCGGGGTGCGGTTAATGTTGTGGCGGGGGACCCCATTATACGGCCTTTCTGGAGAGCGCTGATCTAATTATTGCATGTTAAATGGGCGTCTGGTAAATGGTGCATATAATGATGCATTTGCAGTGATCTGCATTAAGTGCGCTCTTGTCCCGCTGCAGGCTTTGACGCACAAATTGGCCCTCTCAGGCTCGGCCCCGTCCTCCATCACGGCTCGGGGCCGACGAGTAACCCCACTTACGACGTGCCCCGGGTCCTCCGCGCAATTAATGAAGTCAGGCCTTTGATTGATTCGGTCCGTGACGCGCCGCTCTCGGGGACTCGAGCTCAGATCGCGGAGAGAAAATGAATTCGGAGAAGGCGTCCTCTCTCGCCGGGCCGGTTTGTTTGACATTCATATTTATGAAACTGCCGATTTGTGATTATTTTCCCGATGCTAATTAACGAGAGCGAGACTGGAGTTGATGGCGTTTGTTCTCCAGCAGGTTAGAACGACCTCCGTTGGCCTGAAGAAATATCCACACGGGACTACAGAGAAACGGCAAGAAATACATTTGGCTAAATGGTTTCATAAAGAACCTTTAAGATCAGTTTTACAAAAGCTTCTTTGTTGTGAAAGAAGCGTCTTCGGATTAAACGAAAGACACGGTTCTTTGACTGAATGCTTCTTTGAGGAACCGAAAATGGTTCTTCTATGGCATCGCTTTTAAGCACCTTTATTTTTAAGACTATATTCTTTGTTAACAGGAGCACGCTGAATACTAGTGGTCGCTAAGGAAAACTAACTATTAGTCGACAACATATTTCCATGACTAAGATGAACGCAATGTGGCTTTAAAATTAAAACCAGACTAGACCTCGGTGAGGTTTAATGCTTGGGTTGCCAGATTTCACGAGTTTAGACAACATCTGGCCGTTTTTTTCATTTATCTTCACAACCTGGCAACTATTCACACGTTTAAAGTTTATACATAATGTAGAATGTGTTCGTATTTCTGTAGTACATGTAATATATATAATAATGTGTATCATTTATATGTAACAAATCAGGAAATTATAGGACAATTTAGAGTTAAAGAAAATAGTACTCTCAAATGATTAATCGTGATTAATCACAAAAGTTTTTGTTTACATAATAAGTGTATATATATATATATATATATATATATATATATATATATATATATATATATATATATATATATATACTATACAAACTTTTTGATGCAATTAATTGTGATTAATGTTTTAATAATATATATATATATATATATATATATATATATATATATATATATATATATATATATATATATATATATATATCTATAATAACAAATAAATAATATATATCATAATATAAATATATATATATATATATATATATATATTATACACACACACACACATATATTTATTATATATATATATATATATATATATATATATATATACAAACTGTATGAATGTAAAAAAATAAATAAAAATGGAAGCGATTAATCACAATTAATTGTTTGACAGCACTAAAAATAACTGTTAAATGTGTGAGCTTTATGCAGCGTTACTAAATTTTATTTAACTAAAACTAGATAAAAATTCCCATGTTTTTAGTCAGCTGAAACTTGACTAAACAAAAACAGGTAGAGGCTTATATATGATCCAATCACAGGTCATTTGACACAGGACTAAGACTAAAACTAAAAGTTCGCTGCAGTCAGAAATACTATTTTTTACCCTTCGCTGCCAAAATATTTAGGTTTGAGAACGGCTCTGACCGCGGTAACGTTCAAGACCCAGATGAGTAGCAAACATCTGACTGACGCTGCTGTGAGACTCATTAACATGATAAATCAAGAGATATCAAACAAAAAGATCCAGTTCCGTGTCCAGTCAGAGCCGAACGACAACTAAACGGAGTATAAATGAACCCGTCTGCAGGACGTGAAACTTAGCCGTTCACTTCTGCCGTTATTTACGGTCGCATTTTAAAGCGGTATGAAAACGTTAAGGAATCTTTTTGTTCATACAGTGACAGTGGTGACGTCTGTGAGGCTTCAGAAATGACAAAAAGCACTTAAAGTCGTCCATTAATGCTGTAAGTCCATTATGTAGGTCTAGTCATGAAGGATTTTGTTGATGTATGGCATCATTTATTTAAAAGCAGCACTTTACTCGCTTCTTTTTAATGATTTTATTCTTTAAAGAAAAGAATAATAATTTAAGGCTGTTGCAAATGGGCCTAGTTTGTGGTCTTTGTTTTTATGTTTATATATTTCATATTTTTAGAATTTGTTTAGCAAAAACCCTGCGGGAAACGTATAGCAAACATTACTATCACTTTAGTGCTGTGTTATATTAGTACCTTTGAGATACTGCTATAGTTTTTATTATTTTTATATTTCATTTGAATATTTTTTAATCTTTATATTATTTTTCAGTTTTTTTTTAATTTTTTATTTGTAGTTTTATAAATGCCTGTACAATTTATTTATTTTATTCCAGTTTCAGTTATTTTAGTACGAAAGAAAATGTAAACGTTTAAGTAAAAAATAATACTTTTTTATTTGCCTATACAGTTTTATATATATTTATGTGTGTGTGTGTGTGTGTGTGTGTGTGTGTGTGTGTGTGTGTGTGTGTGTGTGTGCTGTCAAACGATTAATCGCAACCAAAAAAACTTTGGAAAAAATTATATATATATATATTTATTTATTTATGTATATATTGTTCATTACTGTATGTATTGATTTTTGTCAAAAATAAGTTCTTATTTTATTCATATTTTATTTGAAGTAGCAGAAATGTAGTTTTTTTATGGTTTTAGTTAAAAATACCTTACTGTTTGTGTATTTTAAGGTGAAACAATTTTTAGAAAACCATTTGGACCAGGTTCGGGAAGTGTTCTCCTCAGGCTCGTGTGTGTGTGTGTGTGTGTGTGTGTGCTCGTGTCTGTGTGTGTCTGTGTGTGTGTCTGTGTGTGTGTGTGTGTGTGTGTGTGTGTGTGTGTGTGTGTGTGTGTGTCTGTGTGTGTGTGTGTGTGTGTGTGTGTGTGTGTGTGTGTGAGTGTGTGTGTGAGTGTGTGTGTGTGCTCGTGTGTGTGTGTGTCTGTGTGTGTGTGTGTGTGTGTGTGTGTGTGTGTGTGTGTGTGTGTGTGTGTGTACTCGTGTGTGTGTGTGTGTGTGTGTGTGTGTACTGTGTGTGTGTGTGTGTGTGTGTGTGTGTGTGTGTCTGTGTGTGTCTGTGTGTGTGTGTGTGTGTGTGTGTGTGTGTGTGTGTGTGTGTGTGTGCGCGTGTGTTTGAGAGGAGAGGTGCAGAGCTGAGAGCTGACCTTTCCTCTTATCATCGGCAATCATATTATTAACTTTATGAGCCTTGATTTACAGAACATGGCCTGCGCTGAAATCTGCTCTAAATGTCGGGACAAGGACTCATTAAAAGACCTTTAAACGAGTCTTTAGAATCCGGCCTGTCTTTGTGTTATTTGTCTGCTGCTTAATTAGAGAGGATCATCTGCTGCATAGAGAGCATGAGCCAGCCCTCTCTCACATCCACACACACAATAACTCCTCCAAAACATCTCACACCTCCTGAGGAGACTTTATTTCTTCAGCGCTGCATTATATGTTCGCATCATGTCAATCTCATCTTACTGAGACTTATTATTGGAGAGAATAGAGCGACTGCTTATCTTTACATCAATGTCAGCGTCTGCTTCACTGCTGTAAAGATCTCCTTGATTTACATTAAAAGCATCAGAGCAACGTGAGACAGAAAAGCTTCATGCATTAAAATGCATCCCTCAAAATGCACATGGGCCAAAGACGAAAACCATAAAAATAATAAGTGTGATATTGCTTTAAATAGCCGTTGTTGTGAAAGTTTTCCCTTTAAATGAATTGCAGTTTTAGTTTTTCTCCGCCAGTCGATCTCTCCAGGCGTATTTAAAGCAAAAATCAGTTTATGAGATGAATTACTTTCACACCGAATACTAATTCGTTCAAAAAATGTGCCACTATCCTGGGTTTCGCTGTTTTTACTCATTCAAAACGCTAAAATTGAATATGCTTCCTCGTGCTTTTGTATCTGACGACGTGCACACGTCAGAACAAGCATGCTGTCCGAATCTTTACAAAAAGATTGACAATGTAACATCATTTCAACCAATTTTATTCTCCAAAAACGTATCTGAAAGCTTAAAAGTAGACGACTTTGACTCGTATGCAAAATTGACTGAACAGAGTTAGGTTCAGTCAATGCTTCAATGCAGCCAATTTTTTGGCTCTTATTTCATACGTCCGTTTTTTCTTGGTTAAAGCTGCACTAAACGTGCATTCGTTTATTCAATCTGAAATCAGTAACGCATGGCTTTCTCTCAGGTAAAGGCGCAGATGAAATACCCAAACGAGTGCTTGCTGCCGGCTTTCTCTCGGCGCTCTTGGCTTCATCTATCATCCATGTGTCTTTAAAATCTGTGCAGGAGTGAGTTTGTGACATAACAGATGGATGTGGATGAGAAGAGGCCGGTCTCCTCCTCCTGATCTGTCCGTTTAATGAGACTCGACTGCAGGGGTCCGGCACGCTCTCGACGTTTCTCTGAATCTCCGATGGCTTTCTCGCCGCCGTGGCTGGAGTTCTTTATTAGCGTGACTGTGACCTTTCTGCTCGGATCGGGCTGCTGGGATTCTCGCTGAGGCTGTGAACTCGTCGGGTTTTTATCGGCCGCTGCAGCCTTGCTTTTGTCTCTTCAAAACCGATTAATGAGTCCCGGCGCTTTGCGGAAACACACAGAGAATATGCATGGAAATCAAGCTTAATAATGTAGAATTAATTACGAGCGCTGGCGCCGGAAATCACCACACGAGGCAGCAGAGAGTTAAAAAACGCCTTTGTTTATTAAAGGAATATCAATCAATCATTTTTATTTATATAGCGCTTTTAACAACACAGGTTGCATCAAAGCACTGTACAGTATAATGACAGGGATGTATAGTGACGAGAGTGACTATAATAGGAAATAGGAATAATAGGAAAGCTTCATTTTAAGGTGTCCTTGTTACGCATAACATAACGGTTTATCATGCATAATTACATGCAAGCATTTAATAAGTGCATTTAGTGAATTAATATCACTCGATAACTTCGTTATCATTTACTCTAAGCTTATGTTGATGTTTGAAAAGCCATATACTGCTTTGATGTTGTACTCAAAGTCAAATGACGCTTTGTGTGAAGAACAGACCGTAATTTAAGCACTAATTTTATCATCTCTTTTGCAGCTCTGAGATCTCATATTCATTTTCAGACGCTCAGTTATGAAAACCAGTGACATTTAATTTGGATGCTTATGTAAAATGTGATTGAATAGTGAGAACATTGAGCACAAAAATCCATAAATCATACAGACTGTATTTAACAGTGTCCGAGTTTGAGGTCGCTAAGATTTTTGACACTAATTTATCTAGGATTCGTCTAATCGATCAGTAAAGTAAAAAAAATATACTACTATTATTTAAATTGTAATAAATATTGTAATTAAATTGTAAAACATTTTTATTTATTCTATGCAAAAAAATATATATATATTTTTAAAATTAATTGTGGAAAAATTTATTGTATAATATTCATTAAAAAGTTTGGGGTAAGAAAAAAAAAATCAATGTGGATGCGTTAAATTGATTTAGATTTAAATTGAATCCTGAAAAATAAAATGTGTCACGGTTTCCTCAAAAATATTGGGCAGCGCAACTTTTTCCAGCATCGATAATGATCAGCGATGTTTCTCGAGCACTAAATCAGTATGTTGTCATGATTGCTGAAAACTCAGCTGCTCTTCACAGAAATAAATGACCTTTTTCTACATATTCGCTGTGTTTTTGATCGTATGAATGCAGCTCCGTTGAGTCTCTCAGTCTTACCGATCCCAGGGTTTCGCGCTTTAATAATAATGGCGGTGTCCGTGCGTTTGGGTGAGCGTCCGGGTGTTTGTTCCTCATTGGTCTTGACAGTAACAGAATGCACGGTTTGGCCCCTGTGGCGATTTGGCACGGTTGGTTTTGACTTCCCACGAACAGAAATGTCTTCACACTTCTGTGAGGACGATCATCAGCGAAGCAATCTCGATGCGATTGATTAATGGCTGACACGGCGCTCTTTGTGTCTCTAATGGACGTATCAGTCACACGTCTGCTGTTCAAATTAGACGTCATTAATTGTGACAGGCGCTGTGACGGTGTCACGCTGAAGGGCCAAACTGATTAAATGCTTAATTTCGCGGCGACACGAGAACCGAGAGGCTTTGTTTTGTTTACGTAGTTCGGCGAGCTGGTGAATATTTATGATTATTCATGTTGGGTCACCTAAACCGTCTAATCCGGGGCGTTTCGTGCGCTGCTTCTGATATGACACACAGCTCTTTTCTTCTCTGCAGAGTCACGACGAAGACTGCTTGAACTCTTGTGTTTCATTTCGGTATGAGCTTTGTCTCGGTGGTTCCTCATTAAAGCCATCTGAGAGATAGCTGAGCTAGCAATGAGATCTCATATGTGCCAGATTATATGCTAAATTCTCATTGCAGAAATTATGTTCTCATTTGTGTATCTCTTTTGCCCTATCAGCAATCAACCATTTATATATATATACAGGAATGTCTCATTTAGGTGAGAAATAGCTAAAGAGATCTCATTTTTAGACAATGTAACTAGTAAATTAAAATGTTATTGCTCAGTTGTGTTTCATTTAAATATATCATCTTCGTGAAATCTTCCAACCCGAGCGAGTAGGAGCTCAAATACTTGAGAAACGTTTGAGCTCATATTGAAGCTTTCAGCCGGCGCCTTTGAGACGTGGCTGAGACTTCTTCCGGAACTTTTTCGTTTTTAACAAATGTTTCCATCCGAGCGAGACGTAGCCGAGTTATTACAGAGATCTCACGAAACCGCACGAACGTGCCAATTTTGAGAGTCGTGCGTCGTCCGGAGGCCGAATGAATACGCTTTCCGCCAATGTTTGTTCGAACAATATTTGGACGAGATTTGAAAATCTAAAATGTATTTTATCAATACATATATTGAGTAAAATCGCTTTTAAAGTTGTCCACATTAAGTTCTTAGCAATGCATATTACAAATTTTTAAATATTAACAGTAGAGCGTTCGCAAAATATCTTCATAGAACACGACCTTCACTTAGTATCCTTATGATTTTGGGCCTAAACAGAAAAATAGATCATTTTGACCCAAGCTTGTTTTCCAGGCCCACGTTTACGAAAATGATGGTTAATGTTATCGTTCAAATGAGTACGGTTTTTGCAGTGAGTGTATGGTAGGAGTCGTTCTCCAGACATCTTCCCGCTCTCTGAAAGAAGCCTATTGTGTGTGTTTTTTTGCGTAAAATTGGCACGGCCTCCGTCACGCCGGCTCTCCCCGCCGCCCGCGAACACAAAGGCCGGTCGGCAGGCCTGAGTCTTGAACAAAAGCGAGCGCAGGATGGAAGCGGCTCTGCTTTTCGGGGCCCGTCCGCGGCAGACTGGAGCTGCACACTCGAGTGGCTCGGCTCGCTGATGGCAGATGACACACGCTGTTATTAAGACACATCAACAGTTGGAGCCGGAGTCGGCGCGCGGAGCCGAGGCGAGCGTCCCGTTTCTGAAGCCCGTCGGGGCCCTCACCTGTCTCTCTGGTGCGGGGCCAGAGCTCGCCGTGCGGCCCCGCTCTCATCCTAAAGCCGGTGGGCTCCGGTACGCTCCAGTGGAGCCGCGGCTCTGGAACAGCTCGTCTCTCGTCCCGCCCGGAGCGCTGCACATGTCCAACCGCAGCGGGACCAGCTTGTTTTGGCGAAAGAGGAGATGCTGAGTCTTGCATCCGACCTCAAAAAAACAGCTTTTATGTTGTCGTCCTGCAGCTTCCCGAGTTTGTCGCTTATTTTGTCGGCAACACTTTTGTTTACATTGGTTAATATATTAGGTACGCTGCAAAAGGGCTTTTCTTTCTTAGATGCCTACCTGCTTTGATGGCACGAACGTACCAAATACGTACCAATGAGTACATATCTCTGACGTTTTTCAAAAGAAACGAACACCTTTTATTCCTTTTAAAAGGAATAATATGGTGGGAAAACGGATGTTTTGGACCGTCAGCATCATACAGCTTCATATCTATGTGTTTTCAGACGTAAGGTTTGTTCAAAGTAAAGAGATGGGGGGAAAAAAAGCCTTTCAAGACCAGATTTTCTAGAAATTCTTAAAAACAAGCCAAAGTGAAGTGTTTTATCTTGAAACGAGCTAAATAATCTGCCATTGGGGTAAGCATAATAATCTTATTTCGAGCAGAAAACAAGATTACTTGTGCTTGCCGCATTGAAAGATTATTTTGCCTGTTTCAAGTAAAAACTCTCTTCTTAGACTTCTTAGGCAATCATTTTCCCAAGAAAATCCTAATTCGTTTAAGAATTTTCTGATATTTTGGCTGGAAACAAGATAAATTTCTAAGCTAGAAAAGCATTTTTAAGCAGAGTAACGCGAACAAACAATGCATTTATTACAGAAAACGACATTATTTTGCTCGTTTCAAGTAAAAACTCACTTAATTTTGACTTGGTCTAGAAAATCCTTCTCGAATTGAAGACGTTTTAGACAGTTTGGCTGGAAAGAAGACAAAAAGTCTAGTCTTGAAAAGCATTTTTGCGTTTTCATCTGCAAATGAAGTTGAAAAGACACGGTTATAAACCGTAATGTAGTAAAAACACAGCAATATGTAACAATATCAATGTAATGAAGTGTGCCAGGGTTCACGTATTGAACCTGTGTCTTGGAGTCACTCAGTGGACACTTCTCTTTGAAAGGAGAAACAAAATGACTTTTCTGTCACCGCTGACAGATGTGTTTCTTGTTTTAAGCAAGTCATTTTAAATGCATCTGATTTAATGAACTATTTGCACAAACAAAAAAGCAAAAGCCGGTAAGATTTGGAGCAGATAGTCAGTCGCTCAGCAGGTTATTTGGTTCTTCTCTTGGACTGAGTCCAAAGCTGCGGTGTTTTGTAATGTTTCGTTACGAGAGCCGTCGCTCTGAAAGTGATGCTTGTGAAGGAAGTCGCTGTTTCGAGTGCCGTAAATTATCCACGCATATAAACAACTGCTTTTATGGCGTACGTAATGAGACCGAACGAGGGTGAGACGTGTTAAAGAGCATCAGCGGAATTAAAATGCATAAATCTATAGAACATGGACATTAATATGATCGGATCATCTCTCTCTCTTCTGAAGGATCTTTCTAAACGTCCTCACGATGAAAATCGCTTCAAGAAGATTAAGAACATGGTTTTTTATCGTTCTCGCATAGACAGACGCACGCCGCCAGTCACTACATTTGGAATAATTAAGGAATGAAACCTTATTTTGGTTTGGTGTAAAGAAGTCTCACCAAGGCTGCATTTATTCGAGCAAAAATACAGTGAAATATTGTCACAATTTAATATAACCGGCATGCCGTTCTTTTCTGTGTGAAACACAGAAGCAATAATAATGTTAAAGCGTTTATTTTTACGTTCACTACTGTTCAAAACCTTGGGTTCGGTAAGATTGGGATGTTTTTGAAATCTTGTTTAGCCTTTCAATTAAGATTTTTCTAGTCCTAGGCGGATATTTTTGGCGAAAAACAAACCAATTTTCTTTTTTTTTTGCAGAAAACGACACATAATATCTTAAGTCGTTTTACTCGTTCGGTGAATTCATCTTGATTCAAGAGTTTTTAGATATTTATGCTAGAAAAAATATTGCAAACATTTTTTTTTGCAATGCTACCATTAAAATGCATAGCACAAAGATGGGTTTTTACGCATATTTAATAAACATAATCACCATTACACCACTATTAAACAACTAGATCACCTAACATCGTCTACAAAGGGGCGAAATGCACGCAATCTAGATATTTCATGCCAAAAGTCATTAGGATATTAAGACTTCCTATTAATATGCGTGGCTAAGGACTTCATTTGGACAACTTTAAAAAGTGAATTTCTCAGTATATAAATATTTCCTATCCTAACAAACCAGCTTTTCCAGCCGCATTAAGATTTAAAAAGCTGTCCTTTCTGACTGCTTTTTGTGCTCCAGGGTCACACGTATAGGGAACAAAAAGCGACGCGGCGTCGTGTGCTTGTTTCAGTTCTTGCTTGGCTCCTCTGGGGACGTTCTGCGCTGAAGGTCACCTCCGGAGTACCCGAGCCTCTCGAATCCATCACCTGGCATTGCCATGGAAATGTCCGGCACTACATCAGCCGGAGCCGCTCGGGACACAGGTGTGCTTCCCCGGCGGTGAATAATTGTCCTGACGCCAGAGGATCGGAGAGGTCGTCTCCTCCAATGACAGAGCAGACACCCCAAAGCCTGTTTCCACAGTCCAGCAATCAGAATAATAAGCCACACTTCTCGGGCTTCTTTTGCATATTGCATATCTAATAGAGGACCCTATAAATCCGGTTTGCTCTGAAACACTGCTCGAGATGAAAGTTGTGCGCTCGCCGGTACTTAATGGTCACGCTCAGCAGAGCAGTAAATATAGTTTGGCTCGAGAGCGTCGGACTGTGTCTCCTCCGTTCTCCGTCACATGCAGACGCTTTCATAATCAGGTCGAGTTGAGGAAACCACCTTGTGTTTTTTGAGGGTCTGGCAGACTGTACATGGTAGGAATGGGACGTTTTTATTCTTGACGCTCCGTGTTCGCAATTGCATACATTGCAATGCAATTCGACAGAAGCAAAATTCAAATGCCGATTAAATGGTATGCGCTTGAAAGAATGAAATAATGACGAACGCACAGAAAATTGCTTTTAAAATTCTATAGATTAATTCATGAATTCACGTTTTGACCGTTAGTGTATATCTGAATAAAAAAAAAGAAGCCAAATCCAACTAGTAGAAGTAAATAATAGATTTGAAATTATATTATTAAAAAGAAATAAAAATATATTTAAATTTTTAACAATACATATAGATGTAGATATAAAGATAATATAATTTTAAAATTATATTACATATATTTGTATAATACTATATAATATATAATGTATTTAATATATAATGTTTAATATATAATACATTTTAAACTGATAAGGCAGTGTTCATCAAAATAAAAATTTTTATTCAAATCCAAATGTGCAAAAGTATAATTAAATACATTTAAATAATATATAATATATATATATATATATATATATATATATATATATATATATATATATATATATATATATATATATATATATATATATATATATATATATATATTGTATAAAAAAAGTTAAAAAAAGAGAAGTAGATGCATGCACAGATACAGATAAAGAAATAAAATTACATCTAAAATAATATAAACCGGACCGGATTCAGGAATCATGAAATCATCATCCGAAAACTGAAGAAAAAAACCCTTAGGATTGCAGTCAGCAGATTCAATATTCAGTTCAAATTCACATTGATGAACTGAAAGCGAACTCAATTCTGAGTCTGTTTTAGGATTTCCTGTAAAGACCTTCATGTTTAACTCAGTGTGTTATTTAATGCTTGATTGTCATTTTTTGTTCCAATGGCTTGCAGTTTTTATGGAAATGTTTTTCTATTTTTCCCTTTTCCACTACAAATCTGATCATTTAAAATATAGACTCCATTATGTTCTGTAATAACAATATTAATGATAAAGCGACAGTGTATTCTGTCTCAAGTGCTCTGTATTATTTTCCGTTTGAAAACATGAGCTCTGTGCATTAACTTCAGTCACATACATTCATGTTCATCGTGTGTGTGTGTGTGTGTGTGTGTGTGTGTGTGTGTGTGTCAGAGTAATATAATTACAGCCGTCCACCTCGAGGACTCTAATGAAT
>NW_025048054.1:875000-890000 GCF_018831695.1 Puntigrus tetrazona | reverse complement strand
ACCGTATTTTTCAAAGTTTCTAGGTCGAGGTTCTGGTCATTATTTTCCTTTGCAGGATGCCCTCCTCATCAGTTTGTAGATGGTACCGCTCTTTCAGGAATCATCTCACACATTCTGGTTCCTTTAATTTGCCTCTGTGTTTGAGGTAGAGTTGTTTCTGTTTCAGTTCAAGTACTTGGCTGATGACTGGATCATTAATCTCAGCGTTCCTGATATCCTGAGATTCGACTGATCTCTGATTCAGCTCCCCCGGCAAGATGTCTATTTTACAAGAGATTGCAGACATCCAGTCCACCTCTCCCTGACGTTGTGCTTTTAGAGTTTCCTCAACTGCTTCCAGGAACTTCAGATTCACATGCCTGAGCGCACTCTCTGATTGTGACCTCCATGTGCATTGGTCTCCGTGAAAGGAAGTCTGCATACCGATTAGCTGTTCCTGCGTGGTATTTCAAAATGAAACGATAGTCTGCTAGTTCGGATACCCACCGCTGGCCTGCCGCATTCAGTTTTGCAGTTTCTATGATATGTCAGTGGGCTATTATGACTGTAAATGGTGAAATGAGTGGCATGAAACAGGTAGTCACGGAAACGCTCTGTGATTGCCCATTTGAGCCCTGGGAACTCTAGCTTCCTAGAGTGCAGCTTGTAGTTCCTTTCGAACCACTACTCTGAGCTTGCCGATCTTGTTGTTGGTACAGTACTGCTCCTAGCCCTACTTCAGAGGCATCCACATGAAGGACAAAGGGCTTTTTGATGTCTGGGTATACCGTGATAGATGGGCTTGAGAGCTCAGCGATCAGCCTCTCCTGTGTTTCCTGGTAAATACCTGTCCACTCTACTGCTGTTAAGGGGGGTCCTACTGAGGGGAGGTTGCCACTCCTTCCTGGGGCCCTCCTTTTACCCATGCTAGGTTTTTTTAGCAATTCATATAGTGGCTTGGCTATTCTGGCAAACTCGGCAAAGTATGATCTGTAATAACTCATGAGTTTCCTCACTTTGTAGCCAGGGCTGGACCTTTCCCATTTTAATTCTTGCGCATTCTCCATTTCTTAGAGTTCTTCCTGTACCCTTGCATGGAGACGATGTGGCCGATGTAACATACCTCTTGCTTTAAAGATTTGCACTTCTTTGGCCTGACATTTGGCTGCTGTCTCTGTAGCACTCTTATCAAGTCTTCCAGATGTTGGTCGAAGTTCTTGCTGAAAACTAGCATGTCTTCAAGGAAGGGAATACAGGTATAATCTCTGAACTCTCCTAAACATCACTCAACGTGCCTCTGGAAGGCTGCTGGTGCATTTGTGAGGCCAAAGGGTATCTGCACCCACTCGTACATCCCGCAGGCTGTTATGAAGGCTTTGTAAACCCTGCTGTAGCCCAGAATTGTGAGCCATTTGTTTCCCCCTACGTTTTCCATAAGCTCCTGAATTTGAGGGATAGGATGCCAAAGTTGATTTTTGAATCCAACACTCAGCAAGGTCTGTATGTGGGTCTTTACCTCTTGATACAAGGGTCACAGGATTGCGTTATATGTTTTCCGGACAGGGATATCATCTTTCAACTGTTTGTTCATTTTCAGGTTCTGAATACATCCAGTATCCCAATCATCCTTTGCAAACACCTCTCAGCAGCTGTCTGACACATTCTTGCTGGTCTCCAGATGAGTGACTGAGATCTGTCGGTGGGTCCCATTCTTCACTCTCTTGGTCCCTGAGCACAGTCTCAAGGGCTAAGTCTTTGTCCAGTGGGGAAGGCTGAGGTTGGGGCTCAGCTGAGGACTGTAATCTTACATCCATATGATGTATAGAATCTATTGCATGCATACACTCCTCCCAAATCTCCCACTGGTCTAATCTCTGCATCAGGGAGGTTACTCTTTTTTCCAGTCTGACCTTACTATTGACACTTGCGACCCTGTATCTATTACCACCTCCCAATGAACACTGTACCAGGCATCTGCGTCCAACTAAACTGTCTGTTTTCTCTTGTGTTCTTGACCCTGGCCTTACAGGTGAGTGAGATCTCGGTAAACTTGTCATGGCATCTGAGATAATATCAGTCTTGCTTGATGTTGCATTGACAAGTTGAATTTTCACAGTTTCATGACTTTTTAATTAATTTTCATACTTCTTGCAACTCTGAACTGCAGCTGAGTGCAGAGAAAAGCGGCTAATGTGATGTGTCTGTCTCTTGGATGTAGTGCTGATCCCTCTCCTCTCACTCAGATCAGCGTAAGAGGGGCTAGTGATCCTATGAAGACCGGAGGGGAGAACACTTCTCGGTGGCCGAAATTGAATTGGCACGCTGTAAATTGGCTTAATCCAGGCCAGAGCATTAACTGGTTTAGTCACCGAGCCAGTTTGTGGATTTTCTCCAGTTTGAGGCCTTCTTAGTTGCGTCCACTGGGAAAGATCGCACAAAATCCCACCACCGATCCGGCCAGCATGTGAAGGAATCGTCAGACGATAAATAATACAAGTGGAAATCATCTGAACTTGTGATAAATGAGCTTCTACTCGTCCAAAATGGTGTTTTATTAGCTAATGGAGCGGCATATGGATTAAAGGTCCGGTCCTGCGGTGCTGCTAGCTTGCATATTGATGAATTTCTCTTTGTACTTACTCATATTGTTGTATATGGCTTTATGATGGAGTGCTGTGATCATTTGTACGGGAATGTTTCCCTTTGTACCATCGTTCTACATATAAAATGGTTTCCAGCAGTGTTTAATACGACCCGCGAGAATATTCCCTCTCTGATGTCCAAACACAGCCATTGAGATGATGAGAAGACGCCCGAGAGCTGGAGTCAGAGATACCTGCGCCTTTCATTATTAAACGCTGAGAAATTAAGGTGATAAAACTGAGAAATAAAATAATGTGCTGTAATTCAGCTTTCTGGGCAAAATAAATGATGGAAATATAGCTTTCAAACTGTCTTGAGTTTGGAAGAAATGTGCAGACCATTAAATAGTTACTATCTATCTATCTATCTATCTATCTATCTATCTATCTATCTATCTATCTATCATCTATCTATCTATCTATCTATCTATCTATCTATCTATCTATCTATATATCTATCTATCTATCTATTTTCACTGTCATTCTATCTATTGTTCCAATGTTTCATTCTGTCTATCTTTCCATCCATCCATCAGTTGCTCTTTTCTGTCATTCTAGCCGTTGTTCTTTTTTATCCATCCATCCGTTTGTCCATATCAAATGCCTAAAACGCATTTTTCCAAACTTCAATACAAGGCACGGTCGTGCCAGCGTTCATAGTTTATCCCGAGCTGTGCTTTTCTAATTAAACATGACAGTTTTATGAATTTCAATTAAGTTTAGTTCTACTCCCCTGCAAATCTGAATTGCAATTCTTTATCCAGTTTTCCTCAATTCAAATTCCTATTTATACGAACACTTTAAAGGCTGCTCATCTGATCAGAATGTCGTCACATAATGCTTTTCAAAAACACTTCAAAATGCGTGATGATGAATGCATTCAGATCTTCATTACAACCTTCTGCTTTCTCAGAGTAAAGCATTGTGCATTCATCGATCGCAAAGACAGAGGAGACCGAGGAGGCCGAGTGCGGCGTGTCTTTAGATCCGAGATGTCCATTAAACGTTTCTGTGTGCTTAATTATACATCTATAGTGCAAATAAAAGCGCAGCAGTAATGGAAAATCATTCGTTTGCATTGTAATGCAGATGCCCAAGGCGACTCGTCTTTAAACTGAACTCTGAGGCTCCACAAAAGTGCCAGCGTCTCATCGATCTTACGCAGAGGAAAATAAATAGCGAGGCCGCTGCAACTCTCTATTTTAGTTGTTTTGACAGAGACGACATGCAGGAAAACATGTCTTTTTAATGGAATGGGTTTATCTTGCTGTGCGTTTGCTGCACTCTCTGCCTGAGTGCACTTCGACTGTATTGGATTATTGGAGAGAAGAGATGCGTGTGTGTGTGTGTGTGTGTGTGTGTGTGTGTGTGTTAGAGGTAAGACTCTGAATATTAGCCTCAGTAATGGCTGGTATTATTTTCTGTCTGTCTGCAGCTGTATTCCCACCTGTCTCTCTTCACTCGAGACGCAGCTAATTGATAAGCACGATAAACACATTTACAATTCCGATGGCAAAAGGCCAGTGTCTCATTTCCATAAAAGTGCAAGAGAAGAAAACATCTGGTGCAACTGTAGATGACGATAGAATCTGATGGAATATGATCTAATATTAATGCAAACTATCCGTTCACCTGTAAATGCAAACGAGTGTGGGTTAGCGGTCAGAACACAGTTGAGAGAAAACGCGAGGGATTTTTGTGTGTGTGTGTGTGTGTGTGTGTGTGTGTGTGTGTGTGTGTGTGTGTGTGTGTGTGTGTGTGTGTGTGTGAAAGATCAGAACAGAACTTGGTAAAGTCTAAGAAAAAGCCTTTCGATTTATTCTCACAGACTTCATCCGTCAATCATCGTCAGAATACAGATTAAAGTCGCTATTGTTTATAAAAACGAGTCCCATTTTTAATTGGATGTAACGTTCTGTCAGTGCTAAATAAAGATGCATTCTGGGTTTACCCCTTGAACTTTTGCATCTAGTTTTAATATATTAGCACACTGAATAGCTTGAAGTATGAAATTATTAACTTTAAGATGGTTTGAAAAGCTTGATGAAGCTAAATGTTTGAAATTTTAAATAGATTTGATAGACTGAAGTGTAAAGACATTTAAATGGTTTGGGGTTTGATTAAATTAGTGGATTGACATTTGAATGTTTTAATTATATTACATTTTTCTAATTTAGCCACTTATAAGAATTAATTTCACAATAAAAAAAAAAAATTAAGGTGTAAAGTAGTTGCAAAAGATGAAAGTTTGAAGGTTGCAATTTTAAGCAGTGTAAAAAGCTTGATGTCTGAAGGTTTTAATGTTTTAAGTAGATTTTATAGTTTGAAGCTTTAAAGTTTTAAGTAATTGAAAAAGTTTAAAGCAGTTTTAAGATCAAAGCAAACTGAATATCCTGAAGCTTGAGGTTTAGTGTAGTTTGTTTTTGAGACTGAAACGGATTAAAAAGCTTGAAGTATTGAAGATTAAAGTAGTTTTAAAAACCTTGAAAATTTAAATAGTAAACATGCATGCTTTTTTTGTATGAACTATACTCTTAATTTGGTACAGACAGTACTTTTAAAAGTAATGTATTACTATATCACATACTTTCTAAAGAAGTAACTCATTGCATTACTTTCATTTTATGGACATTTTGCGCCTAGGCTAGGCTTGCTAACAATATATATGGATGGATGGATGGATGGACAGATATGTAGATAGATAGACGGATATGTAGATAGATAGATTGATTATGGATGGAGGGATAGACGGATAGATGCATGGATGGATGGACGGACGGACGGACGGATAGATAGATAGATAGATAGATAGATAGATAGATAGATAGATAGATAGATAGATAGATAGATAGATAGATAGATAGATAGATAGATAGATAGATAGATAGATAGATAGATAGATAGACAGAGAGATAGATAGACGGATATGTAGATAGATAGATAGATAGATAGATGGATAGATAGATGGATAGATAGATAGATAGATAGATTAATGATAGATAGATGGATGGAAGGATGATGGATGGACAGATATGTAGATAGATAGACGGATATGTAGATAGATAGATAGATAGATAGATAGATAGATAGATAGATAGATAGATAGATAGATAGATAGATAGATAGATAGATAGATAGATAGATAGATAGAGAGATAGAGAGATAGATAGACGGATATGTAGATAGATAGATAGATAGATAGATAGATAGATAGATAGATAGATAGATAGATAGATAGATAGATAGATAGATATGATAGATAGATGGATAGATAGATAGATAGATAGATAGATAGATAGATAGATAGATAGATAGATAGATTAATGATAGATAGATGGATGGAAGGATAATGGATGGATGGATGGATGGATAGATAGATAGATAGATAGATAGACGGATATGTAGATAGATAGATAGATAGATAGATAGATAGATAGATAGATAGATAGATAGATAGATAGATAGATAGATAGATAGATAGACGGATATGTAGATAGATAGATAGATAGATAGATAGATAGATAGATAGATAGATAGATAGAAGGATAGATAGATAGATAGATAGATAGATAGATAGATAGATAGATAGATAGATAGATAGATAGATAGATAGATGGATGGACGGACAGACAGACATGAAAAGATGAAAGCAGAACACAGGCAGACAGTAGAGAACTGGCCGGGTGTGCTGGTGTCACTCGGGTTGTGGTCTGTATCATCAGGACACAGTGAAGCTCTGCGGGAAGCGTGCTCTTCTTCTTCTGTTTACTGCGGCGCAGTGTTGGAATGTGACACAGCCCACACGGTTTCCAAGGATACAGTTCTCGAGAAAAGAGGCGATAACAAACCTCCATCTGTTCCGCTGTATTCATCACACATGCCCACGACCCATTTCCCCCAAAACTTCATCTGCCAGCTCGCAGTTCATTAGTGAATACTGCAAGCATCAGTTAAAACTTCTCTACACCGCTACATTGTGCTGCATCATTAATCATTGTCTCTTCCAGAGCACTCGGCTACTTCCTGCCAGAGATCATCAGAAACCCGCTGGACTATTTTACCACCACAATCCTCATTATTCAGGGGCTGGAAGCCTAAATGCCAGAGTAAAATGCTTTCCTTAAACCTCTGATTAATACCTGTCCTGTACCGAGTTCTGCCACAGACCCACTAATAGATCATCTGAGAATAACTGCAGGTGGGCGACTGTTAACAGCGCTTTACACGCACATAAAGCCATATGTACTGTAGAACAAATCTCAATCGCCTGGTTTGTTTGGTTTTTCATTTCATTGCATGATATAACTACCTTATTGCACGGCTCTTTATATGACGTCGGATCTCCTGAAACAACATGCAAGACGAGCAAATGTTCTGAATATGTTTGTGTCGGCAGGGCAGGGCACATCTATATGTGATTTAATATTAATATACTGAGATAATAAATGACCTTTTTATTGATCCCTGAATCTGTATTGTTAGGTAGTGTCTTGATCCCTTTAAACCTGACTTCAGCTCAAAGCACTTTTAAATCAATGGCAGTGTAACCAGATAACGTGAGCACAACAATCTGACCTGAATCAAGATGCGGCTAACATCAACGCATTTTATAATGAATCGTTCCTGCTTCACAACACCCGTCTCCGCTCACGTTTCTATTCCAAGTCGCTTTCGTTGAATGCATCCAGCAGTAAACCTGAATTTCAGTATTGAGGCACAGATTCAGACACAAATACAGCCCACATAGACACATCTCTTTAATTAACAATATGCATTTTCATTTATCCGTAGGCTACGTGGCTGCAATAACATTAAAAATTAGTTTTTCCTACTGACTTTTTCAAGCTGTTACGCTTTCAGAGTTGATGCTGTATATATGAATGTAGGCTAAATTATTACCCCACTTGTGCAGCCCGTCACAATCCACACGGGTCACTTCCTCTGGACAGATTCAGTCATAAACAAATAGGTTTAGCAAAACTAATGAGATTGTTTAGAGGACCTTGTGATTATATATATATGTTGCATCCTACTTTATAGATGGATGGATGGATGGATGGATGGATGGATGGATGGATGGATGGATGGATGGTTGGATTGATGGATAGATAGATAGATAGATAGATAGATAGATAGATAGATAGATAGATAGATAGATAGATGATAGACGGATATATAGATAGATGGATGGATGGATGGATGGATAGATAGATAGATGGATGGATGGATAGATAGATGATAGACGGATATATAGATAGATGGATGGATGGATTGATGGATAGATAGATAGATAGATAGATAGATAGATAGATAGATAGATAGATAGATAGATAGATAGATAGATAGATGGATGGATAGATAGATGATAGACGGATATATAGATAGATGGATGGATGGATGGATGGATGGATAGATGGATAGATAGATAGATGGATGGATGGATAGATAGATGATAGATAGATGGATATATAGATAGATAGATGGATGGATGGATAGATAGATGATAGATAGATGGATGGATGGATGGATGGGTAGATGGATAGATAGATAGATGGATGGATGGATAGATAGATGATAGATAGATGGATATATAGATAGATAGATGGATGGATGGATGGATAGATTATATAAAAAGAACAACAATAATATTAATTTGGATGTATGCTTATTATATATACATACTGCATGCTTATGCGTACTTTATATACTATATAGCAAAATCATGACCACCTGATTTAAATTTTATTTTTAATATTATTAATATTTATCGACAAATTGAACTATAAAATAATAAGTCATAAAAAAAATTCAGTAAAAGACTGCACGATATAAAGATAGTGAGATCTGTATTGCATGATATAAAGATGGTGCTCTTGTCACAGCGTAAATCAAATAGAAATAGCTTTATTTAGTTGCAATCCATTTATTGTCGTTTTTATTGCTCTTGTGATTGTGTGTTATTAATAGAGTACAGGCCACAGAGCGCGTCACTTTCTCCACTGACCTTTTTCAGCTTGTACTTGAGCAGACTGCTTCGGTCTTAATTGATTCTCTCCCACCGGGTCTCATTTGAGAGTTGCTAAATCATATATGCTGGCGGTTTAGATTGAGAACATGCGGCACGAGGAGTGAGACACAGCGCCTCTGATCTGATGGAGAAGGACGGATGGATGTGTTTAATGTCTGAGAAAGGCCGTCTACACGCGTTAGATAAGAGGCAATGAGACTGTATGCTTCTTAATCGCTGGAGAACTACAAATGCTGCTAGTTCTGGGTTAAATATATTATTTCATAATCAGATTTATATCAGGTGGCCTTAACTACTATGTGCTTGTATATGAATCGTTTGGAGCAATGCATTTTGTTTGCATGCATGCTCTTATATTTGTAAAAAAACTGTAATTAATCGGTAATATGCTTTTTATGACTCTCAAACCTCGACCTAATTTAATGTTTGATGCGCTTTAGGTTGCTAATAGCAGAAGAAATTTTTACGTTATGTTTTATATCAACGTGTTGCTACTCAGTCGATAAATTAGGCTCAGAAATGGATTTATCATTTATAACATACAGGAATACATCTCTCTGTTATGAATGCTTTAATGTGTGCAATAACTTCTGCCGGATGGGTTACATACTGAAATGTAATAATTAGTGTTGCCAATAACTATGAGCTTTAGTAGTCATCAAATAAATGCCATAACGATGGACTCTTGTGGAAAGGGTGACCCTTGTTCCTCTCGGCTGATGGTTTGTGTTTGTCCGTGTAATGGTGTTGTGTTTGTGTCGAAACACAATCTGTTTCTCGTCTCAATCCAAACCTGGTGTCAGTGTGGAGCTGCTGGGTGACAGGTTGCTTCTTCAAGCTCAAATAAACATCCAGGAGATCAGAATTAAACCCCAAAACCTGCTCATAGGCTTGTTTTCGCTTGTCGGTATCTGCTGCTCTTTTTTTTTACCTTATTTTGTACTGGTATTTTAGTTATTCATTTTATTTTAATTACTTTGTTTATTTTTGTTTTTTTAATTTTATTTTGTTTTGTTTTTTTGCATGATTGCCAAGCATTTTTACCATTCTTTTGAGAAAAAAAACTATCCTCACATCAAATACTAAAAGAAACTTGAAAGTCTACAGCAACCTGTCAAAATAAAAGTTTGAAAGAAAACCGTGACAGAAATATATTACTTAATGTTACTGCTGTAATAATAATAATAATAATAATAATAATAATAATAATAATAATAAAATGATTAACAAAACGTTAAAATGTTTTAAGGAATATTTATCAGAAAGAAATGTTTTTCCAAAATTCAGAAAAATTTAAATATCTGAGAAAATAAAGAAATAATTAAAATGAAATAAATCAATTATTCAGAGATGCTTTTGATTAATAACATGTAATTGAACTATTGAAGTCTGAATTTGGTAAAAAAAAATAAAACGGGTTTCACAGAATCCTACAAATCATATTTAAACCATATCTCAGGTGACTGGCTGAAAAATAGACCCCTAAGTTCATGCACATTGAGAAGAACGTGAAAACAATTCGCCATTGCCCTCCAGACATCATTTGTAAAAGTATGTTTCATAAATACACGTGTGTGTGTGTGTGTGTGTGTGTGTGTGTGTGTGTGTGTGTGCGCGCCGTAGGAACACACACCCAACAGCAGAGCTCTTGTAATTGTCCTGTTGTGTTTGAGCGTTACACAGGCCGTCACGGTTCAGTCCTTCAGCTCCTCCGTTTCGTCATTATTCTAAAGCCGGTCATTATGCCAACCATCTGCTCCACATTCAGAGGCGAGATGCAGCTCTTGTCGTCTTTCTGCTGATGCCGTCTTATCAGTCGGGCCCTGGAGCCCGTCCAGAGAGACACACACACTTCAGGATTCAGCGCTCTCAGGAGCTTTGGACAGAAACTCTGCTGGAATCTTACAGCATGTGCAGTAATGCAGCAGACGTCGGGCTTTTTACACGGCTGATGAGCAACATGCACCGGGCGCTCCGCACAGTCTGTGTTTATCAGAGGCAGTATTGTTCATTAGTTCTTATACAGTATGCTCACGTCGCAGTTCAGTGCTAAATCATCACTTATTCCACGTTTGAACCAAAACCACCAAATCTCAAACTATCTGCTTATATATAGATAGATATAAATACAAACTAAGAAAGATCAAACTAAATGCATTTTATTGTTTATTTAGCACTGACCCGATTTTTCACATAAAAGATGTTCACATATAGTCCACAAGAGAAAATAAGAGTTTGCATTTTTAAACGCCCGCGTTTTCAGCCCTTGCTTCTTAATACTGTAGTGTGGTCTGATCCGAAGCTGAGTGTAGTTTGTTTAGTGCTAGTTGTTCTGAACAGTGAAACGGCCTGCTGTTCTTCAGTAAAATCCCTCAGCTCCCACAAATCCAGCACTTTTGTGCATTTGAACCCCTTCCAACACCGACTGGCTGATTGTGAGATGCTTGTTTTCACATTGAGGACAGCTGAAGGACTCATTCGCAGAGGTTTCAAACGCTCGCTGATGCTCCAGAAGGAGTTTCTTTCATTTTTAAAGATCGAGATAAAAGTAACTTATTTTGTCTTATAACCTTCTTTTATAGCCTCCGAAGGACAGTGCTGAGCAATAAAAAAAGATATTTAGAGAAAATAAGAATTGAAATGGACGCATCTCCGTTATGTTCAAAAGTTTTCAACCCCCCCTCCGCTCTTAATCAGTGTCAAATAATGGATCAGGCTAACAAATTTCATTAAAATTTGATTAATTGGTGTCTTTAGCACCGAATGCCACTAAAGAGGTCAGCTATGATGCGTACTGCGTGAAATGTTTATACCGTTTCATGTTTTTAAAGCAACTTTTGACGCAGAAAAAGGACATGGCCGTGATTCGACAAGATAAAGATCAAAATCACCAGTGATATTTCTGAAAGTGGGGGTTCAGGCCAAGTGCACTGCATTGTGGGAAGGCGCATCACACACCGTGGGTTCAGTTTCACGGGTTTGGAGTGATTTGCAGAGATCGAGCGAGAGTTTGGAGCGCTGTATTAGTGACGGTGTCGCATCACGAGAGAAGCTCTTAATTACCGCCCCAAGCTCTTCTCAGACTCTGGCGTTCTGGAGAGAAAGAGCTATGCAAGATCCTCCATCTGTGTGTGTGTGTGTGTGTGTGTGTGTGTGTGTCGAGGTCGGCCTGATCCGCTCTGTCTGTCGCTGCTTCCCACAGCCGGAGCCCATGCCGTACGGTTCCTCCGCCGCACAATCGATAGTCACCCCGCGGGGCCCGGAGAGGAAGATCAAAGATCCCAGTCATCAGTTCTGACAAAGTCTCTTTTTCTCCAAACTGTTTGCTCTCTCTCTAAATCCTGCGTGTTTTGTTGAACTTTTGAAGCGCTCCAAATTCGTTCGCTGAAAAGCCTCCCGCCTCCCTCCGAAATGCAACTTTGACTAATCAGAAATGTCTGCGCCGAGTGTAAAACATCATTATCAGGCTTCTTTTAAACGCTTCTCCCGACCCCTTAGACGCTAGAATACAGTCTGGACTGTTCTAGCTGGAAACCATGTAGTGGATGGGTGCCGTCAGAACTCCGGTCCATCAGTTAACATCTGGAGAAGACAAAAGATGAAACTAATTAAGATGTTTTTAACTCAAATATGAGTCCAGATGTTAACTGATGGATGGGAGCGCTGAGACTCTCATTCTGACGGCACCCATCCACCGCTGAGACATTTCTCCAGATCTGATGAAGAAACATACTCATCCTGATCTTGAATAGCTTGATTATTTTGGTTGAACGTCACGCGTTCCCCAGTTTTTTCTTTTTCGGCGGACTATTATAAAACGTGGTCACGTCAACACCTGTATGATTTCCTGTTTTCCGCGAGCCGTCAATCACGAAAGCGGATATAAGGTGCTCTTTTCCTCGCAAAAGATGCATCATAACAGTCATCCGTGATTCACGCATCTTATTTCAGGCTCAGAAATCTCTCTCGGATCTAAAGCTGGCAGCTCACTGATCTGTCAAACTAACACTATTTGACTTCAAACCTGCTGAGATGACAGGTCTGAGTACGCATGAACACAAACGACATTTGAGAGCTATATCGGGAAGATTTTCAATGCGTAATGACATAAGATCCATTGTGATGTTTTGTTGGTTTAAATAATCTCAACTGGTGTTTGATCTGCCTCATGTTTGGTGTTGTGAAGCACGTGTTGCGCCGGTTAGCTTCTATTGTGATATATTTAGCTCTGCGTATTATGACTAAAGCATCCCTGGAAGCTTGTTTTTGCGGCGAATTACATTTTTCATCGAATTGTGAAAAAAGACAGAATTTAATGATGCCAACGTACAATTGCGAGGGAAAAAAGTTTGTGTCCCAATTCGTTTATTTCTCTCTGAAATGTTAATTTATGTTTCATAATTTATTTTTTCTCTGAATTCTGAGTTTATATTTTAAAATGTTTTTGCAATTCCTATTTTACTTTCTTTTTTTGTCCGAATTCTGGTTTTATATCTTTTAATTACTTAGAATTTTTTTTTTTTCTGTCTGATGAACAGCTGATTCTGAAGAACTTTTATTGTGTTGATTAGCGAATGTTGCATTGCTAATGTTTTACTGCGATATATTTATCTCTGCATATAAAAAAATCATTCTCATTGGTAACTGCAACAAAAAACGCAGAATTGTAATATATTTATTTTAGTTTTTATCACACATTTCTTTTCTCAGAGTTGTTTATCTTACTATTTAGTAAAATATTTTTTTTTCTCCTCAGTTTATAATTGTGTTTATATCTTGCAATTCCAAATTTTTTTTTTAGATTTTGTTCTAATTCGAAATTTTCTTTCACTTTTTATCTCAAAAGTTTATATATCAAAATTCAGACTTTTTCCTCACAATTTTAAGTTTATATATAAAAACAATTTTTTTTCTCACTATTTACCTCACAATTCTGACTGTCTTACAGTTTATGTTGCCATATATATAATATATAGAATATATATATATATCGCAATTAATATTTTGCCTCAGTTTATACTTTATCAAAGTTCGTTGCTCATCTGTTTGTTTGTCGCAACTCCAAACGTTTTCTGAATTCTGTCACACAATTATGGCATTTTCTCAACATGACTCACATTAGATTTTAGAGATTTTATTTTGCGAGTTTATATATCACAATGATTTTTTTTGCTCACAGCGTCAAAGTTAAAAATGTTTGTCGTAGACGATTCTGTTTGTCGCAATTCCAGATTTATTCTAAATGATAAGAGTTTGTTCCACAGTAATGACGTTTTCTCAAAATTGTGAGTTTATACATCGCATTACTTATATTTTTCTCAAAATTCGATATTTTCATATATCGTAACATAAATCGTGCCGCACTTCGGAGTTTGTTGCAATTCTGAAAAAAAAAAGTCCGAATTATAATATAAACAGAAAATTTAGACTAAAAAGTCGAAATGAGGTTTTTTTTCGTAATTGTGTTAAAAATGTTCCTTTCTTGCAATTCTGTGTTTAGATATCGCAATTACGACTTTTCTCACACTTCGGACTTTTTCCGCAGCCATCTTGAGACTTCCGGTGTGTGAACCTACGACGCTTTGAGTCGCGAGATCGTTCCCAAAATGTGGTTTCAGACTCCCAGCTCTGCGTTGGTTTCTCGCGATTCCGAACTGAAATAGTCGTAATTACCGTTTTCCCGTTGTTTCCCGGTCTTCCGTGTTCGGGGTGATAACGGCCCTGATCTCCGTCAGTAAAAGCCTGTTTAATTACGGCCCGTCTGAGGCCGGCGGGATGGTTCTACTGTACCTGATTTCCGAAGCATTACCAATTAATGCTTTAATGTCTCTATAAATATTCAAAAGCATGTTAAATCAGGAGCTTCTCGGGTCTCGCCGTCTGAACCTGTTGATGGCTGAGGCCGGCGCTCTCGTATCCCAGCATGCTCTTTATTAGCTCAGTTAGGGTGTGGGATATGAGGCGTTATTTCCTCCGCAGAGTTCGGCCTTTCTGATTAAATTAAATGGTGAATTATAGATGAGCAGGGGCTGGCTTCGGCCCGCCGGCTTTGTAATGATCTTTTGGTCGGAGCATCTTATAACGCATTTGCCCTTCGTCCGTGTCCATATACGGAGTGATAAAAGACACATCAGCAATGCACGACGGCTTCCACGGCCGTATTTTTGTTTTCTGTCGAATAAAAGCGGCGTGTCTATCGATCGGCTGCTGGAGAAACAGAATCTCTATAAACTTCATCTGAAGGGCACCAGCTGTCTGTCTGCCATCCATTATTCATGGATCTGGACATTTTAGATCTTGCTGATGTTTAGGAGCGCATAATTGGACGGGAGCGGCGTAAACGCGTCTGCT
>NW_025048054.1:852500-870000 GCF_018831695.1 Puntigrus tetrazona | reverse complement strand
AGACATTAAATGGGGAATTTTTTAATAGAAAGACTGGAATAGCGTTATCTTGTTTTACTCACATATACGTCAGTGTAATCATTATTTTATTAACCAGCATTAGCGATGGAGAATGACGTATATTGTTCATTGCAGGGGTTTTGTTGCTAATTCAAAGTAAAACCAGAAAGCAGAAACGTTAAAACTAAATAAATAGAAAATAAATCAAATGAGTTTAAACTGAACTAAAATAAATAAATATAAAATAAAAAATTGGCTCGGAAACCAAAATCTTTTTTTTTATTATTATTATTATTATTATTATTATTATTATTATAGCTGGTTTCGAGCCAATTTTTTTCAGCTATAATAATAATAATAATAATAATAAAAAAATAAAATTATATATATATATATATATATATATATATATATATATATATATATATATATATTTTTTTTTTTTTTTTTTTTTTTTTTTTATTATTTTTTTTTTTTTTTTAATTATTATTATTATAGCTGGTTTCGAGCCAATTTTTTCAGCTATAATAATAATAATAATAATAATAATAAAATAAAATTATATATATATATATATATATATATATATATATATATATATATATATATATATATATTTTTTTTTTTTTTTTTAATTATTTTCTCTTTATTTATTTTTTTAATTATTATTATTATAGCTGGTTTCGAGCCAATTTTTTCAGCTATATAATAATAATAATAATAATAAAAAATAAAATTATATATATATATATATATATATATATAAAAAAAAAAAAAAATATATATATATATATATATATATATATATATATATATATATATATATATATATATATTTTTTTTTTTTTTTTTATTATTATTATTATTATTATTATTATAGCTGGTTTCGAGCCAATTTTTTCAATTAATTTAGTTTATCTTTATGCTAAAATGGTACAACAAAAAAAAAGAATAGAAAAAAAATATGGAATATTTAAAAACAGAATTCTAGAAATAATAGTAATACAAATGACAATACAACACAACAAAATTACTTACATAAAATGATACCTATATGGACCGCAAAAGCAGGGTCGATTTTCTGAAATTTAGTTCCATATATCATCTGAATGCTGAATAAATGATTTCCACTGATGTCTGGTTTGTTACGACAGAACAGTAACCGTCTGAAATTGATAAAGTCTCCTTTAAAGTTCTTAGCAATGTATATAAACATATATGAACACATATAAAAACTGCTATACTACTTTGAAGAAGCTAAAAGAGCGCTAGCTCGTTGCTCATTTTATACATAAACTCATGCAGGCTAAACAAATGTGTTTTTTTTTTTTATCATTATATGCTTCATTCCCTAAGAAACAATTTAAATATCAATATTTTTTGTCATTTGAGTATGTTTTTGTGTGCTGAAGCATTGTTTCCATTCAGGCAACGTCAATCTAGTCTAAGTAGGGCGCTAATTTCTCTTAATAGGCAGCTCCCTGAGCAGACAAAGTAAACACTTTCTTTGATCAGGTGCGTTTCCTGCGGTACTTCCGCTCTCGCTCCTCTCGGAAGTGAAGGTGTCAGCGCGCGGGCGCTTACGGGTGCGCTGAGTGACGCGCGCGCGCGCGTGCTCCGCCCTCAGCCGTCCGCGCGCATCACGCGCGCTTTGAAGTGCCGCGGAAGCCCTCGGATCGTCTCTGCGCGCGCTGATAGGAGTGTGGCGTTACAGTAAACATCATCACGCTCTCTCCTCGCTCGCGCAGACAGTTCTCCCATCATCCCCTGGAACACTTCACTGACCCAGACCAACATGCATGAAAAAGACAACACATGCATATGTGCATTCACTTTTAATATGCATATTTAAATACAATGTGTGATCATATATATATATATATATATATATATATATATATATATATATATATATATATATATATATATATATATATGTGTGTGTGTGTGTGTGTGTATATAACTGAATATAAAAATATATATAAATAAATGTATAACATAAAAATAGTGTGCAGGTTTTAATATAGTTAAATTTATTTTATATACATTTATAATATAAACATATTTTAATATAATTAAAAGTATTACAGTATTATGTAAAATATATAAATATAAAAGCTATACACTATATACAAATTTAGTAAACATAAAAAGCAATATGCACGCAGCTTTTAAAAATATAACTATAAATGTATGTAAAATACATATGTGTTTGCATAAGTGTATGCAATTATTTAAAAAATGTTTTATTAAATATTTCGGTTTTTTCGAGTGTGTATAAATAGCGCTGTCAAATGATTAATCGCAATTAATCACGTTTAAAATGTAACTGCATTAAAAACATTTAAAATAAAAGCTTTTATTTACGCAATGTATGTGTACTGTTTATTTATTATGTATGTATAAAAATATTTATATAAGTATATACATTTACATATTGAAATTATAATAATTTGCATTGTATTTAATATATAAATAGCACTTTTCTTACACCGTGTATATATATATATGTAAACAACGTTCATTTTGGATGTGATTAATTATGATTAATCATTTGACCACACTAATAAAATTCAAAAATATAAATATAAATATAAATATAAATATATGATGAAGACTATAATGATGCTGAAAATTCAGCTTTAATCACAGAAATAAATCACTTTTTTAAGTTGTTTAAATTAGAAACCCATTATTAAATATTATATAAATTCCAGTATTATTTCACAATATTTTTCTTTCTAGACTTCTTCAAAAATCCCAAACATCTGAATGGCGGTGTAAAAAAAAAAAAAAAAAAAAAAACTGAAAAATGCTGGTACTTCATTGCACAGAATGTATAGGGACCTTAATAAATGCTCCATATTTTTATGAAGGCGTCTCTTTCTCGTGTCTGTTTTGAGACGTCCTTCAGCTGGGGGTCGTCCGGAAAACCACCCAACGTCTCGGTTGCTCTGAAACAGATATAAATATGGCGTCTCCGTGAAAGGTTGCCGACACACTCCCCATTGTTCACACAAGTGATGCCCTTCGCAAAGACACACTCCAGGTGTTCAGAGATGGAATGAAAATTGAGTGCTTTCAGACTGATGGGACCATTACACCTTTAACCACAAGAGAAAAATGCTCCGTTCAGCCTTCTAGGATTACCACAAAATTACACGAAATGACTTACAGGGCAAGTCGCGGCGGCTCTGTTGACAGAACGAGCCGGACGTGCAGGTTCGGGCTGGTTTTCTTCTTTAGCTAATGAATCATCAGAAAATTCCCATTCGACCGACAATTGTCGCCGCTTGAAGTTCTTCATAATTATGGTGTTCGGCGGTTGAACCGCAGCTACCGTTCTCCTGCCAGATGATTGATGGAGATCTCCCCGCGTCTCTTCTGCTTACCAAGACTGCATTTCTCTGTTGCAAAATGCTGTAAAAATAGCGACATATTATTACTGTTTAAATGAACAGTTTTCTCTGTGAACGTGTGTTAAAGTGCAATTTATTTCTGGGATTTTCTGCATCATTAATCCACTCTTCAGCGTCCTTCAGAAATCAGAATAATATACTGATTTAATGCTTTTCAGATTATTATCGATGCTGAGAACAGTATTTTTGTGGAAACCGTGACACATTTTATAGAACAGTATTTATTTGAAACAATAAAACTTTGGACTGCAGGAAAACAATCTCTTTTTGTCTCGTTTCTCTTGATGCATTTATTGTACAAGTGAAATGACTTAATATGTGCAAGCAAAAATATCTACCAAAATCTCCTCTAGCCTTTGAGTTAAGATTAGTTTTATTTTCTTACCCCATTGGCGGATATTTTTGCTTATTTTAAACCGTGACACTTTTAGAAAACAAGACTTCTTCGCTCCTTTTACTTGTCAAGTGCAGGCATCTCGATTCAAAAATATTTAGATATTTATAATACAGAGAGGTCAAAATATGCTAAAAGTACAAAAAATAAAAATACAAAAAAAAAGTAAAACAAAAACACTTTTACACCACTGTTTAAAAGATTGGGTTCGGTATGTTTTTCTTTTCTAGTTCTAGTTCTTGTCCTTTTTTGCTTAAAGAAACTAATTCTTTTATTCATCTGATTTATTTGTGCAATATATATTTTACATTTTTTAATATTTATTTAAATAAATTGCCGTTTAACTTGTATTCGCATAAAAGGGCTATTTTAAAGTGTAATAATATTTCAGTATTTTTTACTGTAAAATAAATGCAACCTCAGTGAGCAGAAGAGACTTCTTTAAGAAGGTTACAAGCCAAACTCTGTGTCTTCAGTGGCTCCCCACGGATCTCACCTGAGGGTTATTCTCCGAACCCCTCCTCCACTTCATAAGACCTGTTTGAAACCAGCCCTTAACCTCCGGCCTCCAGCTCTCCTTCCCGGAGACACCGAAGCAGCTTCACGTCAATTACACTGATTCCATCTGGAAGGTCCTGAGACTGAAGCTCTGGATGAAGATCATGGGTAATCTCGTTTCAGGAGCAATGTGAAAGATTAGGACAGTTTTATCTACAACCGGATCTGTACATCTTGAGCATTTACACACTATTTATACTGCATGTTAAAAGCGCTATGTAGATAAAATACCAGCATGTTGCTATGGTGTTGTAGGTGGTCTTCTGGTAGTGCGTGTGTTGGGTCTCTTCACCTGATGCGTCTGATCGCTAGGTGAAGTAACAGCTCTTTACTCTCCTCAGCAACGCCGATAATTCGAGGATAAATGCCGCAGGATGATGAGCGCCGCTGATGATAATCGCCCGAGAGCAGGCGATCTAAATTGCGACGTGCTTCAAACTCAAAAAAACTCTTTTCTCAGTGTTTTAGTGAGTTAGTTTTGGAAAGTGTGACAGTTTTCTCCGTGACTACTGAAACAGTGTACACACCGTTGATGTGCTGTCAGTGTTAACAACATGCTGTTGGTGCATCGTCGATATGTGGCTTGCGATTTATATTTTCTCGTTGTGTAACGTCTAAACAAATGTGAACATTTACACGCTGCACGTTGTTTGCGTGACGTCAGTGTGCCGTTTACGTTGATCAACACGTAATATACACATTGTACATAATACATAATGTGCACAATATACACATACATATTGTTTTGTTTGTGTATTGTAAGCTATTTTTGCACATAGTTCATTCATTGCTTGCACGTTATATACACACTGCTTGTTGTTTGCACTGTCAACACAGTCTTTGTGCATAGTTTATACATCGCCAGTGTTTTGTTTGCACGTTTTTTACATGTTTTTACACGTTGTATCTTGTTTACGCATTGAGCGTTGTTTGAGCGTTGTCAGTGTGTTCTTTACATGTTGTTTGCACGCTGTCAACACATTCTTTGTGCGTGGTTTGCACACTGTGTATACATCGCCAGTGTTTTGTTTGCACGTTTTTTACACGTTTTTACACGTCGTTTGTGTATTGCAAACTATTTTGTACATAGTTTATTCATGATTTGTATCCAGTTGTTTGAACGTTGTCAGGATGTTGTTTACATGTCATTGTGTAGCCAGTGTATTGTGAACAGTTTTTATACACAGTTTATTCATCATTTGTACCTTGTACCCGTTGTTTGCGTGTTTCTGACCCTAGCACTTCTCTAAGGAGAAACGCGTCTATTATCCTGGAGATGGGAATTTAAAGCCTCATAATAGCAGTGGAAAGGAGGGGCGCTGTAATTAACGTTAAGTGAGCAGATGTCGAAAGAAAAGTGTTTTTCACTGTAATAAATGCGGTTTTGAGTTGAACACCTCAGGGTAAAGGAACCCAATCTAATTCGCCCCGGGGGCCGTGCTCTCTGTAATACTGGACGAGGAGATCGAGTGTCTGCTCTTAAGTGTGCCTACACTGTCAATGAAACCGAGAGGAACAATATTTGCCTTGTCGCTACACGACGACTTCTGCCCGAGTCGTTCCACATCACACGTTTGAGTCGGTCTCCATTAACAGACATGGAGGCTCATTTTTAATCACACTTTGCTGGACACGACCACACATGTATAGTGAAAAGCGTGCATATATAGTGAAAAATGTGCGTGCATAGTGAAAAGTGTGCATGTATAGTGAAAAGAGTGCATATATAGTGAAAAGTGTGCATGTATAGTGAAAACTGCATATATAGTGAAAAATGTGCATGTATAGTGAAAAAAATGCATGTATAGTGAAAACTGCATATATAGTGAAAAGTGTGCATGTATAGTGAAAAGTGTGCATATATAGTTAAAAGAGTGCATGTATAGTGAAAACTGCATATATAGTGAAAAGTGTGCATGTATAGTGAAAAGTGTGCATATATAGTTAAAAGAGTGCATGTATAGTGAAAACTGCATATATAGTGAAAAGTGTGCATGTATAGTGAAAAGTGTGCATATATAGTAAAAAGTGGGCATGTATAGTGAAAAGTGTGCATGTATAGTGAAAAGTGTGCATATATAGTAAAAAGTGGGCATGTATAGTGAAAAGTGTGCATGTATAGTGAAAAATGTGCGTGCATAGTGAAAAGTGTGCATGTATAGTGAAAACTGCATATATAGTGAAAAGAGTGCATGTATAGTGAAAAGAGTGCATGTATAGTGAAAACTGCATATATAGTGAAAAGAGTGCATGTATAGTGAAAAGAGTGCATGTATAGTGAAAACTAGGTCACTGTAGTTAGACGGGAAAAAAATCTTTAGTAGCATACAGTTTCTCTGTTTCCAGTAATAATTATGGACCGAGAACAGCAGGGGTACGAGTGTGTGTGTGTGTGTGTGTGTGTGTGTGTGTGTGTGTGTGTGTGTGTGCGGTTTATTGATGGAGTCCACCATCATACACGACTTCAATTGTTTCCATCTGAGTTGTGGATAAAAATCCCCGCGCTGTTAGCGGTCGCATTTAATGATGCATGGCTGAAATAAACATTTTTTTCAAAATACAATCAACCCTCCGTCCCTCCACCCGCCTTCAATCACTCGAGTAGCTTTTCCTCTCGCAGGCTTAGAGAAGCCCTTTTTTTCCTACAGTCACAGAAAATCATTCAAAAGCTTACAGACGAGGAGAGAAACGACTGCGCACTTCAAGAAGACTCAAACAGTCTCAAACCATGCACAAATTAGAGACATACGCTTTATTTTATCTGGCATTTCACCAACAACAAAAAAAAGTCAAACAAATAAATACACTCCATTATCAGACCGCTTGCGCTCCTCTATAAGCTCTCTACACAAACTATATGATTTAGTATAGTGCAATATTTCTTAACGCCATTCCACGATCCTGTATTTAAAATCTATTCATATCTAATGCACATAAATAGTATGAAAACAAACTAGTGGTATAAACACGCAAGATTAGGGCTGTGGTGTTTATGCGTATCATATTCGATCCGTCCAATTCATGGATCTTATCTTTATGGCTTATGTGTATAAGCCACAGGTTTTTGTTTTTATGAAGTGTACTCATTTTCACGAGACCGGCCTGAAAAAGTCTCAAGGCAAGTGCTGAAAGAGAAGCAGAAAACTTCCACCCAACGCAGTTTCACTTATCAGTACGCATCTCTAACAACATTATTATTTCTTTAAATATAAAAATATGATTTGGCTGTTTGCTTGTTCGCTCCGAATCAGTTTGCCCAGGCATGACTCCTCTGTGTACATTGCTTCCTAAGCTCTCGTTTTGCACAGAAAGCTTCATAATGAGAAGAAGACAGACCTCTGGCTCGGTGTCATCTTCTGTTCTGTACTTCAGCGTTTCATCCGGAGCGATTGTGTTAGATGTCTTCAGGCCATGGGTGCAGAAACCGGCTCGGCGGGTCACGCCAATTCCCTTCTGACTGCGTGAGAGCCATTTCCTGAGAGTATTTGGGTCAGCGCGGTGTGAGATGTTTCAGGTCTTCTGAGGGTTCATGGTTCGTGTTCAAGTGGAGATGCGGCTTTTAGTCTCCAGGAAGGTTGATGTGATCCTTCTGATTTGGACTTCTTCTGAATATCACCGATTATCAGTTTGATTGACGTCCAGAAGAAAAGTGTTTGGAAACACTTGTTTGTCGAACACTGCACATTATTTTCTTGATTTGTAGGAAAGCTCGAGTCCGGAGTAAAAAGCTTCCTAAAGAACGTCTGCAAGCTACAGAATGATGAATGCTGAACGTTCACTGGTCGTGTTTCTCATTAGTTCAGCATTTATTCATCTTGTACACACATCAGCGAGCGTTTATTGTGCTGATCAAAAACATTGATAGTTATTATTATTATGTAGAAATGCCAGATTCCTCAGATGAATGCAAAGTGCAGCATTTATCTTATTTATCTCCAAACTATATGAAATTTAATGCATCCTTGCTGAATAAAAGTATTCATTTCTAAGCCCCCCTCCATAAAAAAAAATACTCTTTTCAGATAAATGCAGATCTTTAAATCTGTTTTCATTAAAGAATCCTGACTTTTTTTTTTAATTAAATGTTTACAATTTTGCTAACAATAATAATAACAGTAATACAGTTTCTTAAGCAGCAAATCGGTGTATTTTTATGATTTCTGAATGATAATATTTATCATTATTTTCATAATGTTTTGCAGAAATAAATGTCAGTTAAACGGCTCTCCAAACAGCAGGTAGTTATTTTAAATGGTAAACATATTTCACAGTATGACTGCGTTTCGGACAGAATGAATGCAGAAGGAATGATTAGCATGAACCTCCGCGGTTGTTCTTTCCTGGGGTCGCTGTGGGTCTTAAAGAAAGCCCGCGAGCGCAGCTGAAACAGAGCAGGGGTCCCCGACATCTCCCGCCCGGGCCCCGGGTCCGCTCTCAGCGGGAGCTTCCGAGGAGAGTCTAGATTCTCGGAGAACAAAAGCCGAATTAGCACTCTTTTGTTTCTGTGGCCTCGTGTCTGTCTGGCGCGAGCTCCTTGGGTTTCTGAGTTTTACCGGGGCTTCATCTCCATCACTTGGCTTTAGCTTTCGCCGCTTGTTGCTGCTCTTGTTTGCGCACTTTTTAAAACGAGCCGCTGTTTTCAAGGCCTGCCGTTCATCCTTCAAGTCAGCCGGCGACGCTTGTGTGTGTGTGTGCTGCTCTCCTCCACTGATGTCTGGAGGATATGAGACTCTCGAGAGACGGTTGAAGGGGAGAAGAGTTTTGATTTCCTCTTTTCCTGCTCGCTTTGCATTTATTTGCCCCGTAGCGAGCGTCTCTTAATGAGATAAACAGGTCACTGCCGGCGTGGGACGCTTCAGCGAACCTGTCGAGGACACGTCCGGGTCAGAACAAAGAAACCAGGAGTTTTGATTACTTTCATTATTTTCATGGGAACAGGCTTTTCCCTTTTTAAGGCTTTCATATAATAATACAATTATAAGAATTGGAATCATTTTTGATGAAAAATCTCTTCATTTGATCAAAAAACTGAAATATTTAGTATTTTTTATTTTATTTTAATTTGAGTATGTTTTGCTTTATTTTTGACCATTTTAAATGTCATTACAGGAAAAAATAATATATTTTTTAATTATTAAAAAACGATTAAATTATTTCAAAATATCATTATTTTACTGTATTTCACTGTCGGTCTTTGTTCTTTTTTCTTTAAAAACTCATTTAAAAACATCATTCCAAAGTGTTTCATATACACAGAGAAAAAATGTGAAAAACGAAATATTTTAAACTGATGAATTCTTTAATCTTAGAATTAGCATAAAGGTGGTATACGAATACTGAAATATAAATAAATAATTGTATATATTTTTTGCGTAAAAGCTTTTGTTTTTATCATTCAGAAGCTTCTATAGCTTTCTTTCGCACGTGTAACAAGCTTTGTTTTATTGTATTACTTTTTTTGATCAAATAATAAAAGGTCAGTTTTAATTCAGTACGTTACTTGCCGTTTCTTATTGATAATTATTAGTATTTTGTAATTATTTGTGAAATTGTCTAACAATTTCTAAGTGAAAGAAGCTAATCATACAGCATTTAGTTTTTCAGTGCAGACTGATTTGGATCATATACTTAGCTTGCAGATAACAGTGTTTTCTCCAGACGCGCGCGCGTGTGTGTGTGTGTGTGTGTGTGTGTGTGTGTGTGTGTGTGTGTGTGTGTGTGCGTGCGTGCGTGCGTGCGTGCGTGCGTGCGTGTGTGTGTGTGTGTGTGTGTGTGTGTGTGTGTGTGTGTGTGTGTGTGTGTGTGTGTGTGTGTGAGACACGGCAGATACGCTGATGAAGCGAGCGTGTTGAAATGCATCAGGTCTGCAGTCGACGCGCTGCCCTCGGGTCACTTCCCTGGGAAACGTCCCGTGTTATCAGATGAGGCTGATGGCCAGCGGTCTAGGGTTACTTGAAAATAATCCCATCCTTTACTTGAGGAGCGGCACATGATCATGCCGGGAACGCTGGGAAAGAGAGCGATGCTTACAGAGGCTCTGCTTATTGATTGCTGAAAGCGTGTGGTGTCTGGTTTCTTCTTTGTGCCGCCGTGTTTGTGTTGTTGTTACCTGTAAGACCCTGAACAAGAGCCCTGATGTTCTGTGAGATGTCACTGCCATTTTTCATGATCAGTTCATTATTTCAGATCGTCTGGAGCTGCACCGCCAGTGTGTCTGTCTCTTTATCTTGCCTATCAAATAATAAATAGATTTTTATTCAGGATTCCTAATGTACATGTATATAAACATTTATAAAAAAAATTCAGATACAATTTTTTTTTTCCTTTCCCCATTTGCAAATTGTGAAAATAAACTTTATTATACAATTATTTTATTTTAACTTAAATTGTAATTGTTATATTATTATTTCCCATGATTAGTAATAAATTGATTGAATTATTACAAATTATTACAAATAAAGAAAACAAAATTGAAAATAGAATTCTAATTTCAGATGTTTTTGTTGTACTTTCTAAATTATAAATATATATATATATATATATATATATATATATATATATATATATATATATATATATATATAAATAATATAATATTATAATATTGTGTATATTTATTGTATATATATATATATATATATATATATATATATATATAAATACAAACAGATGCATGTGTATGTAATATAATACTACATGAATGTTTGCTTATTTCTACAATATGCATATACATATTACGTAAACAAAAACATTATTTTGGATGCAGTGATTCATGATTATTATTATTATTAATTATTATTATTATTATTATTATTATTTCAGGACTTGCACTACTACCATAAATAGCAGTATTTAATTTATTATATTTTTTCATAAAAAAAAAAAAATTGAAGTAGATTTTTTTTCTTCGGTCATTGACATATTGACATCGCCAAATAAACATGAAGATCTATTCTCTAACAAAAAATTGAGAAAGAAATAAATTCTGAAAGAAATATGAAAAATACGAAATATGTTGACTTTCTGTTGGCCGTCTAATGCAAATTCCAGTTCTATAAGGCCTTCCGCCAGAATGTCATTTTTCACAATTGGTTTATTATTTCAAGACGTTTGTGTTCAGAATGATGGAATGGAAATCAAGGTTAACGGCCTCACTAACATAATCATGGATGTGGCGCATCGAAACGCAACTGTATTCGTGCATAATTTGTCCGTACGTGTTTCAAACACCGTGTTTGAAGACAGATCTCCACTTGACAGAACGATGGCTTTCTTCAGAAATCTCCATAAATCATCATCAGGAGAATGTCCTGACATCCTGCTCATTAATCATAAGGTGGGATTTGCTTTCCTCTTCGGTTACTCCAAGCTCAGATCTACAAACATCCCTCTGCTTGTAACGTCACGGCTTGACGAGACTGAAACGCACACCGAGCTAAAAGAGCTGGTTCGGGTTCCACAGAAGAGCAGCGAGATGAAAGGAGAAGCTTGCGATCAGGAATCTGGACTCCGTCCGTCCCTCTTGTGTTCATTCTTGAAGTATTTAGGTATAATTTGATTCATTTGAGAATCTCTCCGCTCCGCTCGTGGGTTTCAATCCGTTTTTCATCCACACCCAGCACAGAGAAAGTCTGCTTCTCGCTATCCTCCGGTCCTAAAAAGAGTTTCTTTTCTTTCGCTTCTGATAATGATTCCATTCTGGGATCCCAAAAAGAGCTTTCAGTCAAAATTTTGTTTCCTAATGTGAAGGACATCTAAAGAACCCACTGCACGGACGTTCAAGGTTCTTCGTGGCACAAGCGAGAACATTTGAAGAAGCGTGGTCTGGTGGAGCCTTTCATTGACCGCTTTTTACAGTAACCGCTTTTATGTGACTGTAAAAACTTTTATTAACCGTTTAGATGTTCCTTTGTGAGCGTCTAAACAGACATGAAGACAACAAAACCAAACCAAAAATCTATAACCTGCTTGGCGAAGGTGCTCTAGAAATGAGCTCAAAGACTTTCAAACTCTAAATGTAATCAATACGTAATCAAGGGCAATATGGGATGATAAATTGGAGGAGATGGCGGCATGCAATAAATAAGCTGTTTTTACTAAAAAATGTTAATTTTGCATTGGATTAAAACTGACTTTGCTCACTACTTTCAGCCTACTTTATGTTTGTTTTGATCTGGTTGATCATAGGTCTCTTTGAGATGAAATGATGAGTAAAAATGATCCACAATCTGATGAATTCAATAGCTCAGATATTGGATACAGTTACATGGAACTATATACTGAATGACGTTTTCCCTCTATAAATGTAAAATAAAGCTTAATTAGCTTTTTTATTAACATCCACAGAATCTTTTTCCCACGTTGTTACGCTTTTTGTGTTCCCAAACGAAAAATGACTGGCCTACGAAAATAGCGCCGTATTCCGGCGCGTTATCAACAGATACTGGATGCAAACTTGTTTTCTTTTAATTAACGCAGGTTTTGCATTTCTCTTCGGAAGCGACTGATTCCGGGCCTCATTGATCCGAACTCGTGCACCTCAACCTTCGAGCCAGAACTGTTAATAAATAATGTGTTTTTATTACAAAACTGAGGTGCGTAAGTTTAGATCAATGAGGCCTTCGAACGATCTGTTCCAAAAAATAAAAAATATCAATATAAAACAAGTTCACAAAAAGATCGAATTCAATATTTTGTTAGAATTTGTCATTATGAGACATTTACAAGCAATTTTAGAAGGCTGGCCAAAACATTTTATATTAGGGTCTCTTATCTAGTTGCTTAGTAGAATATTATCCATTTATTAATAGTAAGTAAGCACGCATTATAATCCTACCCTATACCTAAACTTAACAACTATCTTACTAAATATTAATAAGCAATGGTGAAGTTATTGGTGAATAAATCTTCCCCATTCAGCTTTTGACTGGCGTTTAATGTAAAGAACTGAAGATGCGTTCTGATTGGCCGGCTCAGAGCTGATTTGAGTCTTTCAGTCGCGTCGATTATTTCATTTCTTCTTTTGTTGATCTGACGACACGTGACTCGCGTCTACAGAATCAGGCGTGTGCAATTAACAATTAACAAATGAACAATTTCGGCATGATTGGCTCATCAGTCACGGCAAGGCGCTCCAAATGTGGCTTTTGTTCTGATGCACGAATGTCATCAAACCTTGCGCGTGCATGTCATTAAAGTCCCCGAAATGACAGTATTTGCTATTCACAATCATGCACGGAGATCCACGGCGTTGCGTTCGCCGGCCAGAGCGGGAAAGCGCTTCGGACACGCACAAACGCGCTTCTGAAAACTGCACACAGGAATAAATAAGTAATCACCTTTTATTCAGATCTTTGGCTGATTGCAATCAGCTCGACTTATTCTCCCGCAGAGCAATCTGCCAACCTTAAACAAAGGCCTGCGCTCGGCGAGAGGTTTTATGTCTGATAACAGCGCTGTGTGTTCTTTAAGAGCTGTAATATGACTGCAGGGACGCTCTAATGACCCACTCAATGAATCTCCATATTGATCACCGTCTCAAAGCCTTTTAAACCATCAATACTTTTTAGAGCTCCACTTAAGGTTAAGGACACGCGTGACCTCCTTGTTTCTCTTCAGACGGACATCTGGCTGACAGAAGGTCACTCACTTTATGCCTGATCATCTCTACCTGGTTTCACGGCATAAACGTACCTGGGCGCGCTTTTCGGCGAGACGCGAAATACGTACCGATATGCACATATCACTGCAGTTTCCAAGACTCTAAAGAACGCTAGAGGCAGTCAAACTCGGACACTTTTTTTTGTTATGCTTTCAAAACGATATGCATGTGCCGGGAGATTTGAAAAGTGATGCTTTTGAGCGTTAGCGTCACACATATCCAGCTTCATATCTATGGGTTTTCATAGACGGATGGAAAATTAAGGGAAGTCAATGGGAAAATAGGCAAGGCCAGATAATCGCTAAACTGGGAACCGGCACAGTAAAGCAGCTATCGCTAAACGCAGAACGATCCTGAAGACTAATCAGAAAATCAACACGGCATGGCTTCGTAGAGTCGCTATCGCTAGGAGAGCGATATACGCTAGTCAATAACAAGCTAACAAGAGGAGGGGCTAATCAAACTAACAAGATGGGAACACAGAACAAACACTTCAAAATAAGAGTCCACCACAAAAACCAAGGCAGGGGAACACAGTAACAAAATGTGCCAGGGTTTACGTATTGAACCAGTGTTTTTTTATGAGGACAGGTTGGATTTTAATGCCGCATGCTTATGGAGACTGATTAATTGCCTGCGCTGTGAATATGAACCTCCAACAGAATTATGGATTTCTACCCATAATCCTGCAGTGTTTGCGCTCCATCAGAGCCGGAGTCACGGGTAAGACTTGTCAGAACAGATATTTGTGATGGGATCTCACCAATTTTTTCTCTTGTACATTAAATCAATTACAACTGGTGATATTGGAGATCAAGTGGAGATGTTTGCTGTAAGTGTTTCTGCTATGCATGTTTATTTCATGAGCTCTTAAATAAGACGTTTCTTCATCGGCGTTAATTTGCTTAAACGAAGGTTTTTACAGCAATGCCTTAGAAGAATCATATTGGTTTATTGAACAGCTCTTAAAACAATACTTTTTCCCGCTACAAAGAACTTAACAAACCTTCTTCCACTGTTAAGGACATCAATTAAGGACCTTAATATTGAGTGTAACAGAACAATTTCTGGTTTGGGTTCCTTGAGGAACCGAGCAATTCACAGATTTTCTTAGTGTGAAGAACACGTTAATTATTACTAACACTTTTTTACATTGAAAAGCTTCCATGAATGTTAAATGCTCTCCATGAACCCACCAATGCCAGGAAAGAACCTCTATTTTTAGGAATTTAGAAGAACTTGAGCAGTTTCTTTCTGGTTTTGGTCTCTCAAAGAACCTTTTAAGGGACATTTCTACAAAGAACCATTTCTTCTCAACGTGAAGAACACTTTCCAGCGACCCGAAGAACGTTTTCCCACTCTAAAGCACCTTTTGTGTAATGGAAAGTTTCCATGCATGTCAAAGGTTTTTAATGAACCCATCAATGCCAATGAAGAACGTCTACTTTTAAGGGTGCTATTGACTGCATTTGTGTATTTTTATTCTCCTCAGGAGTAGTAGACGAAACAGCATCCATCTACATATTTTATTATGCAGATTTTGAAAAAACACTAGATGAAAATGTTCACATAAACTACAGTGAAAACAATCCAGGATGGATTGGATAATGGTTTAGTCTCATCACACATCCTCCCAGATACTGTTCTGAAAATAATCTAGTATAATACCTTTCCATCACTTTCTCCCATGATTGCATACCTAAAACAGTGTTTGTTAATACGTTTATCTGCATGTGTCTCGCAGCAACTTCCATTTAATCACTACTATTCAACACCAAGTATCCCGGGAAGTAGAAATGCACGCTTTTTCCCAACGTTGCATGGCAGCGCCGGTCCGGTTCTCCTCGTTTCGTCCCGGTATGTGATCTTCGTTGCTTTTTCGGAGTCAGCGTGACAAATTCAGCGCCGGTTCCCTGCTCGCCGTCCTTGACACACTTCTGCAAGGTGGACACGGTGACCCCATCAGCTGGTGCTGTCCAGATCCCCGAGGACACTAAAGCCCAGAGCCTCGACCGCATCCATCTTTGCGGCCCGCCGCTCCCCTTCGAACGCCGTGGGCTCCCCTCCTGATAATTCCCCATCCGCCTTTGATTAATGCCTGTTTACTTCGGCAGGTCAAACCATTTCAGTTTGAGGAGGGGAGAAATTATGTGAAAGAAAAGTGCAATTACTCAGGGCTTCAACCTGCCAGCTTCAGGTTAAAGGACGAAGACTCTCCGAAGCCGGCGGAGAGATCTCAGCTAATGAGGGAAGATATTGTTCAGATGTTAGACCTGCAGATCTTGGTTAAGTTTCTGTAAAAGATCAACTTTGCCTCAGATGCTTCTCTCTCAGGAGAAATAAAACACATAAATGAGTCACTAGATGTCATAAAAATAAGAGTATAGAGCTATAAAATAAATGTAGTGCCGTTCACTTGTTTGAGACTTTTGATTGCTTGTTATGCAGTGCAAAAAAAGTTATTTTCTTAGTTTTATTTTCCAGCACAAAAAACACTATGGAAATGATTGTCTTTAATATTAGACACATTTTTTGGGAAATAATTTTTTTTAATCAAGTTACAAGTTTAAAAAACAAAATGACCTTAATATATTCATTTTTATAATTATTGCTTTTATGGTGTTTGTGATGGGATTATTATTATAGATCACCAAAACCACTTCAAAATAATATATATAAAAAAATATATTTAAATATAATTCAACACAACAAAATTAAATGTACATTTTTTCAACATTTCCTATTCTCATTTAGATTAACTTTTATAAAATATAGAATTTATCATTTTATATAATTAATATAATATAATATAATTAATATAATATATATTAATATAATATAATTTTGTAAAATAACTGGAACTGAAATATAAAAATACTGGAAACAATATGCACATATCTTTAAAAAAAAAAATACAACTAATAAAAATTGATCATAAAACAATTACTGTAATAACTTAAAAATGTCAAATAAAATGTAAATACAGTTAATATAAAAAAATTAATCAACAGAATTATTACATGATTATTTCATCATGTAATCACACGGCAAATTAAAACAAAAAAAACTGCCATGTGATTACATGATAAAATTATTTTATAACAAAAAAATCACCTGATTAAATATTTTATATATATATATATATATATATATATATATATATATATATATATATATTACTTTTCAGGTCTACAAATTACATTTAAGTGAAAACGTAAAGCTACTGATCCCTGATTTTTTCTGTAAAGCTGCTTTTGCAATTTATATTATAATATTTTAATGTTTTTTTATATTATATTTTAAATATTTTATATTTTAATGCTTCTGATATAAATATAGTTCAAAATATAGCTGTTAAGAAAATGTTTAAAATGTTAAGAAAAATGTCCGTTTACATCTTGATTTTAAGTCTGTTTTGTGCTCTTTTAGATTTAATCTTGAAAATAAGATTACCGGGAGAAACATCTG
>NW_025048054.1:842500-845000 GCF_018831695.1 Puntigrus tetrazona | reverse complement strand
ATAGGTGCTTTTTATCATTCATATTACTATATATATACACATACACATACATGGTAGCTACATATAATAGCATATAAAACTCATGATTTACATTGTGGCATAGATATGATCATATACACGTTTGACTATGGGGATTTCATTTATTTTAGAAATGTATATTTCCATCTACCCAAAGCTAATATGATTGCAAACATTATATATAACGTAATAATAATATCCTCAAATATATGATAACATATAGTGGTTGACAGTAACATATGCATTTTACACATGTCACCCAATTCATAATTAACTTGCTTCATTAAAATAAAGCTACAGTATTTACACCCCATTCTTACTTTATTACCGTTTCCAGTAAAAAAAAAAAACAAGTGCAAGTCAATATTCTCACATAAATGCATTTACCAAACATTGTGAATTAGCATAATAATAATAATAATAGAGGGACAGACAGACCGTAATCATAGCTCTCAGTGTTTGGTCAAGTTCGCCCGATTAATAGATAACGTTCTCTCAGGCCCATCAGCAGCACAGAAGCAATCTCCCTCCCGCTGGTGATTCAAAGTGAAACGCCAGTAAGACGTCAGACTCTCGCCGGCATCATTGTTCAAGTCGCCAACAACCAAGAGTCGATGCACAAGTCGTGCTTTCTTAGATCCCAGTTCATTCCGAGCCCTCGATCTGATTGATTGCAAAGTGCGTCTATGGATATAAAGCCGAGGATAAACCCGCAGAATCAGGATTTATGAATTAATGCATCGTTTGCTGTGTGATACGAGGGCCTCCCGATTCAGTCCACCTTTGAGCTTGATTTAACCGAGCGTTTACAGTCCAAATAACTCTTAACGTGGAAGAATAAAGGGATGCTGGGAAGAGGAAATGATGTCACGGTGTTTCGCCAAACGGGAGCGCCGGGTGACATTAGTCTCGGAGACTCTGCACATGTTCTTTTCCCCGGCTCCCTCGGGGGCCGTTTTTTCGTCCGGGGTCGGGATGGGAACAGGTCATCAAAGAGGGTTCATAAAAACCAAAAAGAGAGAGATATTACAGATCTGAACCGGAGGAATTACGTCTATTGTTGTGTTGCTGACTGGGACCTCTGACATTTGGAAAATTGCTTCGGGAGCGCTGCATCATTTCAAAGTTGTAAAGCTTAAAAAAGACCCGAGATGTGAAAGATCTCCGTTGCTTTTGAACAACATACGGCACGATTTAATAGCGCGCGCTTGCTCGGGACGCGCCGTTTGTTCGGCCTGTAAAAAAACCAAACCGGCTGCTCAGATTTTAGGATCTCCCAGCTTCATTTTGTCAAACCGAATTCGATTCAGCCCCTGATTTCGTTTAGTGTGCATTTACATGATGACGGTGCACAAACACCTTTTGGTTTTTACTCACTGTCTAAACAGTCTGTCTGAAAGGTGTCTGTGTTTTTGCAAATTTGTGTTTGTATAGTTTTCATGGAGATGGCAACAATGGTGTTGTCTATAGATGTCGGATTTGATTTTTAATCGTTTGTAGGCCCGCGAAACGCATAAAAAGTGTTTAGTTGAAGACAGTGTTGTGTAAGCCGCCTCTTAGTTACAATAAATGATGAATGAGGTTAGGTGAACCACGCCATCTTGAATTCCAAAAATATATTCCTTATTTTTCATTTCAGACGTCGAAACAGTCTTAGATCAAGAAGCAGACACTTGAGAAGCAAGTATTGTTTTCAGAAAAAAAAAATGCATTAAATTTTTGTTGGTTTTTTTTTCTTAAAACAATAAACATGCCTGTCATTTGAGTAAGAAAAATTATTTTAATTCAAGTTTATTTTTCTTGTCCCATTGGCATGTCATTTTTCTTATTTTAAAGTGTCCTTATTATGGGTAAAAAAAAACCCCAAAAAACACTTTCCTTGTCGTATAATGTGCATTTATTTACTTTGATTAGTGATCTTTTCACGCTCTCTATACGTAGACAATCAGTGCGTGATATAATCCTGTAAAGTGAAAAAAACAATAGTTTTAAATGGTTGAAACAAAACTCAACACACAAACCTCCAGTGTAGGTGACATTTAACAAATTTGCATCACAACTCCACAAATAACTAACAATAATGGCAGAGTAACGATAAAAAATAAGTCGGTAAACTTCAAAACATTAATCCTATAGTAACCACAAAACAATAAAAATAAATAAATGAATAAAACTTGTGCAAGTGTCAACGACAATTGTATCTGTAATTTATTAATTATATTAATATATATTATTAACTGAATTTAAAATGCATATAATATACAGAAATATTTTACATGTATAGTTAAAAGTATGAAAATATTATGTAAAATATACATAATATAAATATAAAAACTATACAAATTCAGTAAAAAAACAAACAACAACAAATGTATGTAAAATACTTATCTGTGTGCATATATGTTGTAATACATATAAAAGTATAGAAATTATTTAAATAAATATTTTTTATATTTTATTTTATTGTGTGTGAATTATAATG
>NW_025048054.1:797500-837500 GCF_018831695.1 Puntigrus tetrazona | reverse complement strand
AAGTGCCTTTAAGAAAAGAGCTAGAGCAGCGAAAATTCCCATGCACACCACCAGGGCAATAATTAAGATCCTACATTTCTATTCTACATTCAAATATTCATTCTGCATTTCAGTACGTGCAGAGATCATGGCTGACTCGTAAGCAGAAAAAGGTCCTAGAAGCGACAGAATAACAAAACATCTAAACGAGAAGTGGACAAAGTCTGAAAACCAAGTTCATTTTTTTAAATGAACGAATTAATGGAAAAATAAATAACTGATTCCACAGCACTGAACGCGCGCGCTGAGGGACTGCGGGCATGAAAGGATCGCCAAAGAAGAAGAACGTCTCCTCGTCTCGTTAAAGCTCGCGGTCCACCTGACGCGCCGTTAAACGCGCAGAAGAAGCCGGAGGAGATCCACCTGATCAGGTATCGATCCGCTCCGCGCTCCGCGCCCGGCTTTCCTCGCGCTGGAGTCGGAGCGCGAGCGGATTGGCTGAAGCGCCGGCGGCTCGCGCGGGGATCTCGCGCTCCTCCGGCTCTCCATCAGAAGGCGGGGAGCGCGCGCTGAGGGAACTTCACCGGCAGGCGTCAACTCACCTCAGGAGCGCCGATCTACCTGTCCGCGGCGTCTCGCGAAGCCTTGAGAGAAAAGCCGCTCGGGGGAGGACGAACTGAGGATATTAATCCCGGACACTCGTGTTTGGCGGGCGTCGGTGGCCGCCGTCCGTCAGAAGAGCGCGCTGAGGTAAAAAGCGACGGATTCCGTCAACGTTTCACTCCGAGAAGAACAATCTCCGCCACAGTCTGCGTTTCCGCCGCTGGTCTCACAAACTACATCTCCAGAGAGGCTCTCCGGGTTATCGTTGCACCCCGTCGGCGGATTTTCGCCCGGTTTTCACTGTTTGTACGATGGGAAGAAGTCAAAAGACTGCGAAAAGAGAACGAGGCGGATCGGGATTCTTAGCGCAGATGATCACTGTGTTCGTTTTTACCGTTTTATCGCTCGTCGACACCGCTTCGGCTCAAGGTAAGAAAACCCTTCGATATTAGATGGAAGTTTGCCGAATGAGCGAAAGTTTCGTTAAATTACCGTTTAAGATCCGCGCGCGAAAAGTTGTCACACCGATGCGGCTTTATTCCGGTATTTATACGGCACAGCGTCCGATTTCCAGAGCGTCTTCGTGGGAATTACTTCTTTTGCTCAGATTTGCAGCTGCTGGATATGATTTGATATTTCAGACGGTTTTTTAAAGTTTGCGCTTAAATAGCGCGTTTTAATTAATTCCCGCCGGAGCGGATTTGTTTGCATATTTAAACTAACAATTATAAAGTTTTGTTTATTATAGTTGGGCGCGCTGTTTATATTTCAGCCATTGCTGCTTGAATCCCTTTACGTGGAGACGTCGCTCATGCGGATTATTATTTTTATTATTATTGTGGTTTGGTCTTGATTTTAGGCGTGAGCTCATAGTGAGGTCATTACATGAGAAAACTTCTTGTTCTGCTGTGTTTGGGTTTCTGAAGGGTTGTCGTGCTTCTTAATATCTCCAGCCTTGTTACGGATTCCGAAATCTTCCTACAAGACGGTTTTCTGGCTTTAAAGCGTGAGAGTATTTGATTCCGAGGTGTTTTTCCAAAGCCGTCTCTTGATGTACATCTAGCGTAGAACGCACTTATTATTATTATTATTATTATTATTATTATTATTATTATTAGTTTGTCAAACATATATTGAAAACGACGCATAACCAAACCATCTAAATAACCCTCGTTTATTACGCTACTTACAAAGCGCCAAAATCCCTTTAGGAACATTTGTAAGGAAATTAGAGAAACGGGACAAATGCATTACTCGAAAACACACAAATATCACTCATGGCCTCATTCTGCGAGAAACGAATGTGCTGCCGGCATTTTATATTTATTAAGAGTTTGAATTGATGATTTGCCCACATTCCCTGTTTCTATTAGGAGCAAAATAAATATTTTGGTTATTTTGCTATTGAGCACTTCTGCCGCGCGCTTTGATTGCGTTATAATGAACTAATTAAATGAATTTTCCTCTGGGCGCAACGTTGCGAGTTAAAAGCGCTTTCTCCACGCTGAAGATACTTTCAAGTTTGTGTTTGTGGCGTGCCTCTGATACGCCAGAGCCGGTTCCCCGTGCCTTCCCGAACGCGTCCGTTCACTGAAGTGAGGGTGCGACTCCGTTAAAAGGATTTCGCTGAATAATTGTTGTGTAAGTAAACCGGCAGCCATGTTCTTGACACGGAGAAACGACACAAAGACCTCCTCCCTATCACAAGGCAGGTTTGCGAGTCTCCTCCGAGCCACGTTTGACATTGACTTCAACCCTCCCTCAGTGGTTTACGTGCGTTTGTGAGATTCTGCTGATCTCGTCTTTTTTGTAGATCACTGACAAAAGGTGAACTTTTTACAGTACGGTTGTAGATTATGTACTGTGTTGCTGTATTATTTAAAGCCACTTTTGATTCCTGCGGCTGAGCAGAAAGGTCATGGGTTCGATTCCTAGGAGATGCGTGCGCAAATGCAGCGTTTAAGTCGCTTTGGATAAAAGCGTCTACCAAATGCGTAAATGTAATTTAATATTTGCTACATTAGTTATTATTTAATAGCTTCTTTTTAAACAGTTAGTTTGACTAGAAGAGCAGTGGCAAGGTTGTGGGTTTGATTCCCAGGCTTTGAATGCAGTGTGCGTCGCTTTAAAAAGAAGCATCTACCAAATGCTCAATGTAATTTAATATTTGCTACATTAGTTATTATTTAATAGCTTCTTTTTAAACAGTTCGAATAGAAGAGCAGTGGCAAGGTTGTGGGTTCGATTCCCAGGCTTTGAATGCAGTGTGCGTCGCTTTAAAAAGAAGCATCTACCAAATGCTCAATGTAATATAATATTTGCTACATTAGTTATTATTTAATAGCTTCTTTTTAAACAGTTAGTTCGAATAGAAGAGCAGTGGCAAGGTTGTGGGTTCGATTCCCAGGCCTTGAATGAGTGTGCGTCGCTTTAAAAAGAAGCATCTGCCAAATGCGTAAATGTAAATTAATATTTGCTATATTACTTTATTATTTAATAACTTCTTTTTAAACCGTTAGTTCGAGTAAAAGAGCAGTGGCAAGGTTGTGGGTTCGATTCCCAGGCCTTGAATGAGTGTGCGTCGCTTTAAAAAGAAGCATCTGCTTGATGCTTGAACATACTGTAAATGTAAAGTGATGTTTGTGCATTTCTAGATTATGTAGTGCTATTGAAAAAAGTGATTACTGTAGCTCGAAAAATAGATCAGCAGCAAGGTCACGGGTTTGTTTTCATGAATGCGTGCATTGAATAAAAAGGAAAGCTTAAATGCAATACAAGCTGCTTCTGCCAAATACATATAATTGCATATGAAGTGATGTTCGTGTTATTCTAGATTGTGTACACTATAAGTCTCTCTTATTTAAAAGCTACTTTTAAATGGGGTCTCTAAGTGTCGCTCGCTTCAGGCTCCGAAAACGCCAGGAATCTGATTGTTAGAAACCCAATCCAGTCTAGCAAAACCTCCCTCGACAATTGTGCATAGTTAATGAGAAACAAGGAAAGGTTGAGGAAAAACTATCCCGCTCCAGTGTCTGAAGGGCATCTCCAGATGACATAAGGCCGATTCCAGAAGCCCTCTGAGGCCAATGCCATTGACTGTAATGGGAACACGAACCAAGTCTCTTTGTGTCCATTAAGAAGTCGATATTTAGGGAGAACATTGTTTGCGACTAATTAATGGCCCATAGGTTTTTTGGATACTAATGAGCTACACGTTTCCGGTTCACAAGGGGATCTTTTCGCGCTTGAAGAACTGCCCGGTTATTTAAGCAGTTACGGCTACCCTGCATGGAAAAAATTCCCTCACGCTTTCTTCGCCCGATTCCCCCTATTTTTCACCGTCGATACACTTGTTTTAATTAAGTGTGCGAATTCCCGCTCGTCCCAGTGTTCACTTGGCCCTGGAAACGGAGTTGAGAGCAATAGAGAGGAATGGAGCGCCTTTATCAAGTACGGTAAAATCACTGACATCTCCACCACAAGTGTCTCCTGAATATGAATAAGAGACGACCAGGAAAGTCAAGAGGGAGCGAGGGGATAAAAAAAAGCATTGTGCGACCCTTGACAATGCTTAGACAGGAGACGATCTTGTCATCCGCTTTAACGGCAGAAGGCCGTGTGGATTTGGGGGCTGAAGTAGACCGGCTGTCTGTTTGAATATGCAGATCCTTTGCTGATGAAAGTCGAAGATCCCAAATGTGCATAATCCATTCTTGTACGTTTTTGTTTTCGTGTAGGCCGCACGCTTTTTTCTTGCTTTCTGTATGCCGTCGGTTGCATATGCAATGCTTTTTTTTTTTGGGCGGGGGGGGGAAACAAAGGCGCCTTGTTTGCCGTCTTATACGTGTAATTACTGTTTAAAAAAAAAAAAAAAAAAAAAAAAACAGCGAGGCAAAGCCGCTGCCTGCTGAGTGCGTCAAAGCGTGAGTTCACTTTTTCCACGTCTGTCCTCTCGCTCTGCATGTTATGCGTCCTCCGAGCTTTGTTTATGGATCGGGGGGTGGCTTTTATTTGTTAAGAAAATATTTAGCGAAACTCAAAAAGAGACGGACGGTAGGTGTAAAAATGAGAATGTTATTGCGATCATCATTACTCTAAGCGCTTCCCTCGTTGGGTCGGGTCTCGAGGGCTCTACTAGGGTTACAGCCATCGTGGACGTCCTCCAAGTGTGTTTGGGAACACAAAAGCCTTCATTGTGCGCCGAACGGCTACCACACCGTGACCTAACGCTACCGTGTATCGTAATTCCCGCCGTTTTTTAAGTAGGAAGGAGAAAACGAGAGTTAACGCGGTCACGTGCCGGTGAAGGTAAAGGTCGAGCCAAACGGTGTGTCATCAGAAACTCCTTCTCGGTCGCCTTGTGGGCGTCAGCATTACACACTGTTTGTTGGCCTTCCCCCGTGCTGAGGATATTTTTTCGTGATAATTGCTGTGAAAGGCGTGCTGAGGTTGCAGCTCTCCTCTCCTGACGTCACGTAGCGCGCCGGCTGTGAAAAAGATGTATTACAGTACGCGCTCGGCATTGTCTGCGGCGAATCGCGCCGTATCCAGCTGCGCAGGTAGGCGAGCGAGCAAAGTCACGGCAATGACAGCCTCTGTTCGTAGCGAAAAAGAGAAAAAAGCGGACGGGGAGAGGAGTGAGTGCAATTAATCACACACTGTCACCCTGTAAACTACAGGGGAAGCATCAAAGTGCAGCTTTGGGTTCTATTAGCAGTCCATTAGTGAAGCCCCGCACAAGTGTGGCTACTTCACAAGCGTGCCGCTGCTGAAGTGACCGACCTGTCTGTCAGCAGATCTCCTTTCCGACCACTTCACGCAGAAAGAGCGCAACGCAAAATCTTTGAATAATATTTGCGCGTAAGTCGCAGGCCTGAGCCGTGTTTTGTTCACTCAGGCTAGTTTTTCTCAGCTGATGGATGTTGGGTTCTTTGCCTTTGTTTTTCGACACGTAATATTCGGCAGCGTTATCCGTTGGACTGCATCGACGAGAACAAGTAATAATAACATTGTTTCTTCTGTGGAGCCGAATCAATTTCATAATTGTTGAAATCTGAGTAAATTCTAAGTTGAATGATGACTGAATCAAATTTGTTTCATAATTGCTAAGCGGCAGCATTGAATAAACGCTGAACTGAATTGAGCCGCATAATGATGGATGTTTTCTGTAGAGCAAATTTGTTTCATAATTGATTTTTTTTTTTGATCATTGACACCGTTATTAAACTGAATTGAGCTGAGTCGGATTAATTTCATAAGTGTTAAACTTTGTTATGAGGATGGATTGAGTCGCCTTTGAACTGAGTTGAATAACGACCGAATGGAATTCATTTCATAATCCATAAACTTTGAAACATTGGCACTGTTATTGAACTGGATTGAATGAACGATGAACCGAACTGAGCTGAAAGTGATGCTGTTGTTTTGTAGCATGTCAATTCAATTAAATTCAATTCAATGCAGTTCATGATTTTCGCAACACTAACAATAACTAATTTATTAAACTGGTTTGAATGAACTTTGATAATTGATTAGTGCTGGCAAATGATATGTGTATATGTATGTATGTTAGTGTGTGTGTGTATATATATATATATATATATATATATATATATATATATATATATATATATATATATATATATATATATATATATATATATATATATATATATATATATTATGTATATATGTTTATATATATATATATATATATATATATATATATATATATATATGTATATGTTTGTGTATATGTTTTGTGTGTGTATATATGTGTATATATGTATATGTATATGTATATATATATGTATGCGTGTATATATATATGAATTCATGCCACACAGTTGTTCGGAAACGTGGTCATTTGTGCTTTTCAGTATGGAGTGATGTTACTCTTCTCTTTAATGTAATGAGTCGCGCTGTGAAATCCAAACCCAAACGCTCAAAGGCTCTTTGTTTTCCACTTACAGAAAGGCTGCTGCTTGGAGAATCCTCAGTGTCCAATTATAGCTGCGGATCAGAGAAATGTAATTTACAGCCCCTGCTCCTCATGGAGAGGGTAATTGTGATCAGGAAATGGAGAGAGAGAAGAGAGTTATTACCAGTCAAGGGGCTTCCACTCAGGGCAGTTATGGAGGGAGAGAGACGCCCCTTTTTACAGTTTGAAGGATAGAGTTGGGTTTTTGGGAGCGGACGACGCCCGGCTGTAAATGTGCTCGACCACATACTGGCCCTGCTGGCGAACGGCGCCGATCTGAGGCCATGTAAAACACTCAGAACTAACATTTTAGTTCATTTAAGAAGGTCAGAGGTGAGGGGTGTCATTTCTCTGCAGCATCAAACCGAGCTGGAAAAAAGTTGAGCTGGAAGACTGAAATGGTTTTTTTTTTTGTATTGTACTCTCTATTAATCTGCATTATTTATGATTAATGTCAAAAAAAAATTATAGTGTAGTTGCACAATGAAGTTTATGGACGCTTTTTCCGTAATGATGTATTCCCCCTTCAAATTTACATCAGGTATAAACTCAGAATGAACAATTTTTCTCGTATTTATGAGATTATATCGCGCAATTTTGTGCAGTGAGTTCTGAGAATAGTTTTTATTTACATCTTGCCATTCTGATTTCCCCAGAACTACAAGGAAAATAGTGAAAATTGTGAGAGAAAGCTGCAGTTACAGAAGATGTATTTGTGCTGGAGTTTTCTATACACTGTAATAGCAGTGATGCATGAAAATAAGTCGGATCATTTTAATGCATTTTTTAATTCTTTGTTGGCTTTGCTGCTGAACTAGCGGTGCAGAAAACACTCTTCACCTCTGACCTTCTTGAATGAAGCACTTGCGTCGTTTGTCCTCCCGTAGAGCAACAGTCCTGCAGTAAAAGCATTTCATCTTGGATGGTTGTTCTTGCATGTTTTTCTTGTCATTGTGGCTTAATAGCAGAACACAGTTTTTCGCTTATTGCACGCGTGGCTATAAAAAGCTCACAGTCCCACCAGAAACACCGTCAGTGCTTTGCTTTTAGCTCCGCTGTCGTGTGATGGCTCTCCCTGTAGACACAAAGTGGTGTCCAATCAAACAAGAAGCCTGCTGGGACACCGTCACAACGTGCACGACTGCGTTTACTAGCGAGCGCTCTTACCGTCTCCTAGTGCAGCAGAAACATCACATTACTAACCCTTAAACACTCAGCCATATGCTTTCTGACTATAGAGCTGACGGCGTGTTGCGCTGTGTCAAAGACCGAAAAAATGCATGCGATCCAAGTTCCGCAAATAGCCACAAAGCCACTAAAATTGCGTTTGCCAAATTATTAGTATTCTTAGCTAATGCATAACGCTTGACCGCCGGCCAAATTGATCATCATGGGATGGGTTTTTGTTGTGCATACTGATGCGAGCGTCTGCTGTAATGAAAGGACCGTGCACTGCTGTTCGCCGTAGAGGGAGGCCGGGACAAGCAATCACCGCCCTGCTGGAATCATGGGAACATGAGACCCACGCGTTTCCATTTCCTATCTTCACTTTATCAGCCTCCTGGCTCTGTTATTCTTTAGCTCGGCAGACAGCAGATGAAAGCATAGCGCAGATAAATGTTTGTGCTTTCCTGTTTTTATGGGGCTTAAATAAGAACATACATTTACTTGGTACTTTGAGGTTTTCACTGGATTCTGCTTTCCATTAAAGGCCCCATGCAGCCAGGGAGACGATAAGAGGTCAATGTTAGTCCTACTGTTGACTTGGCTATAAAGTCGGAGCTCAAAAGAGGGCTGAAGGGTCTGGTTCATGATGGGTCATTAGAGAAACGCTGCCTCAGGCCAGGCTCCCTGTTTAAGCTTGATCTTACTTGAAGTTTAATGCACAGACCTGCAGAAGTTGTTATGATCATGGACAGGTGCTTCGTGGGCAGCGGAGAAGCACTTAGTTAAAGTCATTCACAACCAGTTTATTTACGCAATGTTAAAAAGCTGACCTTAAAGTCGGTTTGTTAAGTCAGCTCAGCTGAAAAAAATCTAATGAATTTTTTTTAACATTTAGCAACGGGTTTCATCATTGCGTGAAGTTGAAATTCATCCGAAATACTATTTTCAGTCTTTCTACTTCTGAACTTTTTAATGAATTTTTTTAATGAAATTTGCTAGTGAAAATTATTTAAAAAAAGTTCAGTTTATATTTGTTTTTGTAAACTTTTATAAAGTTTTCTATTAATTTATTTGCATTCTTTAGAATGTCTTTTTGCACAGTGCAGAATTTTGCAGTGTGTTTTGGTCATGTTTTTATTGTACCTTTTTAGGTTTAATTTATTTATATTTTTGTGTTCCGACTAAATTATTTCAGGCGGTCGGCAACGCTTCTAGCATTCTGCTTTCTATTTTGTTCCAGCTTCATTTCGATTAGCAAAAACCCTTTAGTTTACGACTGGACGGTACGTTAAGAAAGCCAGTGAGCGAGCAGAGGGGCCTGGCGTCACACGGGAGGAATTCAGCAGGTTATCATTCTCCATTTGGGGCTTTTAGACTGATCCTCGTGTCTGGATCGCGTAGCCTATCAGTTCCCCGTCAGACAGTGATGAAGCGCTCGCTTCCTGACACATCCTCAACCCGGCCCAAACATGTTTTGTCAGAGAGAATAACTAAACCCAAGGCCCGTGGAGCGCAAGCCCTGTCAGATAAAGACGCATGAATAGCAGGCATTCATCTCTCCAGAATCAATCTTCTGGATAATTCCCCCCATATTTCTTCTTTTTAGTTATCTACAAAACTGCCAAGCGGCGTTTTAACCGTTCGGGCCGTTGCGGGGAAGCTTCAGCGAGCGCGTGTCACGACGTCAATGTCTAATGTTGTTTCTTTTGGCCGGTTAAATGAGGTGCTAAATTAGAGCCGCGCGTTGCGTCTCGAATGCGTGGTGCAGAACAAAGTAAAGGGAATTTATCTGCATTGTGCTACTTTTTAGCCTTGATTCATGTTCTTTTCTCAGATGCAAAACGTGCCTCTCTTAATCTCGCTGTGTGTTGGTCTCTGTTTTCCGTGTCTAAGCAGTTGCTCTGCGGTCGGACCATTAGTTTATCCGTGTGCGATATCACACTCGGTAAACCCAAACTCAGCACTTTCATGTTCAGTCACATCTCCGGGCCCGTTTCCCCAGAGCCCCCGCGAGCCGCGAGCGCTTAACTGGGCCATCCTCACTGGGGCTAATTTTGCGGGAGCCCGATTGAGAATCCTACAGTAGTAAGTCTCCTTAATGAAGGCTTTCTGCATGACCTGACGGCGTCGAACCCGCCGGGAGAAGCTCGCCACAACAATACCACGGCCTTTGAGGCGATGTCGAACACGAGAGAAGGTGTCCATCCAGAGCGCTAAACGCCGTTAATCACAGGGCCCTCGTCGAGAACGACGAGCCCCAAAACCGCGTTTAATCGTGTCCTAAAAAACATCCAGGGTGCAAAAAAAACAGAGGAAAAACGTCAGGTCGGAATCCCCTGATTAAATCAGGGCGTTTAAAAAACCCATTAAAATAAAACTACCGGAATGAGGGCGAAATGAAAATCCCGTCTCCTGTGGGCACTTCGTACGACGGGAGCGTTCGCAAACAACAGCGGAGAAGTTTACCAGCCCCGACGAAGACCTCCAAACATAGACGGGGAAGTGGATAAATAATATATCCTCCTCTAAAGTGATAGGAAGCGTAATGGAAGTGGCGAGGGGCTGGATAAAGTGGAGAGTCAGCATTGCACGGGGACCAGAAAAGCGACTTTGTGTTATTGACAACAGGCTGCCTCGGAGCAGCCGTTTCTGGCTTCTTGTACAAAAGCTGTCCTCTGAGGAAGTGCTGGAGCTGTTAGTTAGGGATGAGAGGAGGTGAGACGCTGTGTTTACAGAGACTCGACGGAGACCGCCGCATTCATATACATTTAAATCACAGTTTCGTACCGTTTTGAAACGGTCTCAAATGTGACTCGGGGTTTTATGCATTATTTATTTGCCGATTAGAATGTGTTACCTTTTATTTTTTAGACTGAAGTTGTAAAGGATAAATATAAGCTTATTTTGCCTTTAATATTTATAATATAAAACAGTTACAACAGCTCGACACAAAGGTAGCACCATAAAAATTGTGCCTTATTTTTACCTCATAGTGAAAATGTCTGCTATAATTTAACTTTTTGCCATACTATAACATAATATAATGTAATAATATATATATTTTTTTTAAACGTAAGTGATGTAAAGTGCTATGATTTATTTTATATTGTTTAATAATGATTTAATATGAAACGCTGAATATAATATAAAACATACTCTGAAAAAAAAAAAAACAAACAAAATAATTGTAATTTAAATTTTTTTTTTCTTTCTCACAGCGTGCCTGTAATATAACTACAATGCAATAAAACACGATATAATACCTTCTTATTTAATTTATGCAGAAATTCGGTTTTTGAGCGAAGGTTTTAAATGCATAAAACCTTTAATTCCTGTGCAATTAACTGTGCAGTCATGTGCCGATATAGCATGATGTAGCGTTGCTCACGCCGCCTGTGCATTCATTATTAACCGGCGGCATTTTTAGCTTTGTCTGTCTGCAGGATGCAGTTGGCGTCTTCTCTCTGTCAGTCAGGGGTCATAAACCCTGCCGTAATGAGCGCTGGCCGATTTGCCTCGCGCTAACTGCTCTCTAACACGCTCTCACGCAAACCCAGGGATCCACCCGCGTCGCAGGGAGCGTATCGATTCCTGGCCGAGGGGCGCCGGGGACCCTGCCAGCTCTCTCCTCTGCCAGCGGCTTGTTTTAAAGGGAACGCCGGTTCTCTCGTAAGCGCGGGACGCCGCCGCTGTTGTCGGGTTTGAGTTACGGTCCCTCGAATGCTTTCCTTCGGTAGCCGCGCGCGTAAATTCCTCCCCGCCGCCCGCTTTTACCTCTCACGTTTGTGAGAAAACACGCCAGTAAATCTCCACACGGTTGTTCTTTCAATAAAGCTGCGAAAGTTCTGCGCTTTACTGGTTACATTTTTGTGCTTTATCGTTGTTGTTGTGAGGAAAATGTTTTATTGTACCGCTGCGTTCCAGCGCTGAATCGGCGCCAACGAAAGCAACGGTTTGGGCCAGAAAGGAAGAGGAGTAAACAGGAGGAAGAGGGAGAGCAGGATAGCACAAACTCTCCGGTTTCGATATATATTAACTGCTGCTGTTCTTGACTGCTTTTTTTGGATATGGAAATTAAAACCTCAAGTCACAGAGTAACAGAGATTCAGCAGAGACTCGTATCTGCAGCTGCACAACCACTGCATTAATAGAGATTTATGATGTGCCTTCACACTTTTGTGCTATTTTACAACAGATCCAGATTATGTTTTTCTTCTTTGAATATTTTTTTTTTGCACGCGTAACGTGAAGCTGCTTTGCCTCAAGTTAAAATGAGTTATTTAATATACATTCGCACATTCAATTATTTAACAAGTTCACAGAAGAACTGCAAAAATCTTACCTTCAAATGTACAACAGCTTGTTAAAGTGACATCTTTGTACCTTATTTATCACTAAAATGATGATAGGAGTGCATATTACCGCTAATAGTAATTTTATTTTATTTTTAATAGTAATCATTATTTTATTGTTTAGAATTTATTTATTTGTTGTTTGGGGCGTAAATACAGTCCTTTTACTTCATATATTTTATATCTCTCAAATGTATGTTTATATAATTTTTAACATTATTATTTATTTATTTTTATTTTTTTCATTATTATTATTATTTTTTTGTGTCCATAAAAGCCTTTAAAGGTCAAAATTATACCTTTCTTACCCCTGAAATGTATATATCGGTGTCTGTGTGTTTGTGAGTAAAATGCATATAGTAATATAATCATATTTTTGTAATAATTTATTTATTTGTTGTTTGGGCATGCATGCATTTTTATATATATATACGTTTCTTCTTTTTTTTCCTTCATAATTTTTTTTTGCTATTTGTGTATGGAAATCAAAAGCCCAAGTCTGTAAAACAATAGCACAAAAGCTGGCGTTTTCCCCCTGCTCATATACATGTTTCCTTTTTCATCCCCTCCTTGTCATGTGCAAATGATTTTGTGTGGAAATCTGATCTCTTTTGTGCAGCGTTTAGTAGGAACGCAAGAAATAGCGGGGACAGGCCGCGTCTGGTTTCAGCCGATTTCTCATTCTGGCAGTTGTTTCCACACTGGTTGAATTTTAGCGACGTGGGCACATGAAATATGGGCATGAATATTTACTTTCTAGCTCGCCTTTTCTCTCGTTTGTTTTCCGCCGAGCCTGACGGAACACGGCGTAGAGTTTCTGCAACCTCTGCTCGGGCTCTCGAGAGCGTAAACAGCCGGCGAAATAGAAATGAGTGACATTCGAGAGCCGTTTTCATCAGAAAGGAGTCGGCGGTGCAGGGAGGGTCACCGTTAGACCAAAAACCAGAGGCTTGACTGATGCATAAAAGAGCAGGCTTTCTCCGAGACTGAGCGCCGTCATTTCGTCTCGAGGGCTCCTGAGGCTCTGCCCGCTCCGCCCTCACGTCTCCGTCTCTTTACCTTCCTCTGGTCTGTCTTCAGGTTCGCCAAATGCGCATTGACGTACCGCCAGCCTGTGACGGATAGTTTGTGATTCGCGTGCTTCAGACCAGTCACAGTCGCTCATTGTCTGCGTCCCGGTGGTCTCGGGGTTACAGAAAAGTCCCTCGTGTTGTGTAATCTGCAAATGATAAAAAGCATTCTCCCCGCGGCCACAGTAACTTTATATCATTGAGCCGGCGTGCCTGGGTTTTTTTTCCCCCATATTGTTGCGATTATGTGTGCGTGTGGGTTGTAGGTGAAAACAGTAGCCCCATTTTCTTTTCTGTTTAACCAGCTGAATGCGCCGCAAGAGCCGTTTTGCGAAGGGTGGGGGGAAAGCGCCGGTTCGAGTTTCTCACCAGATATGGAAGAGATGAAGCAGATAATGATTTGTTAACTAGGGTCTCGCATGGCCTTTCCCAGCCTCCCCGAAGGTGAACGTTTCAAGCGTTTCCATTTGCCGCGAGCTTTGGATGTGAATGGTTTTCCGCGCTCATAAAATAATTGTTTCTGTGAGAGAACAAAGTCATGAAGGTTTTTATTTTTTTATTTAAAGTGCGCTCAAAACAAAGAAATGTAGGCCATATGCAGATTTCAGCAGCATTGTTTCTTTGTATGGCGCGGCGCTTTTTGATCATTTGTTCGTCTTCATTCTCTCAGCTGGTCGCAGAATCTAAAACTTGCCCGAATCTGTGCGTTTCTGAGGGCTGCGGTTGCTAATTTTCCCTGCTGCATTGTGACTCTCATATGAGCACTGTATTGAAATTACACTTACTTGTTTTTATTTGGTTTTATTAGCAATTACCTCAGCCGAACTGCTGTTTTTGAACAACTCTGACTTGCATTTTCTATTGATTCACCAGCGGTGGTGACATCACCGTCATATAGCGTCAAACTACCTTTTCTTATTTGCGTTATTGGCTACTTGCATGTATTTCCTTATTAGCTTACTGAACTTGCATGCTTTTAGTCTCCTCTTGTAGATAATATGAAGTTTTATCTATATGTGTGTGTATATATAGTTATGCCTAATGAGATATTGAATATACTATTAAATTATGTTCTTAATAACTGTGAAATATTCTTATAATTTTAAATAATTTTTTGATAGCCTTTTTCTTCCTTACATCCTATGAAAAAAAAAAAAAAAAAAAAAAAAAAAAATATATATATATATATATATATATATATATATATATATATATATATATATATATATATATATATTATGTTATGTTTTATATATTTATATATATATATATATATATATATATATATATATATATATATATATATATATATATATATATATATATATATATATATATAAAATAATATAATATATATTATATTATTTTATATATATTATATTATTTTTTATATATATATATATATATATATATATATATATATATATATATATATATATATTAGTACTATTATTCTCCATAAGCAGAACTAGTATTTCTGCACAATTGAGCTATACTTTTGCTACCTTTCAAGCACTTACAGCCTGCTTATTGTCCTGCATGGTTGCACTTGCCCAGACTTCTCCGCTCCGGTCAGAATATATTAAAGCGGCAGCTTCAGATGTGGCCTCATACATCATTTTGATGGTCATAACCCAAATGGCTCTGCCTACGGTCGTGAGTAGCCCTCGTCAATGGACGCTCTCTTTATTAATTGTGTTCGGGCCTTGTTTTGTCCCGTCGAGTCTTTTCTCCCTTCCCCTCACCTCCGAAGATAAATAACCGTTCAGCAGAAGGTTTGAGATGGTAATTGACAGGCAGCACTAAACAAATTCACTTGCCCTGCACCGGGCCTCAGTCGCCCCTCCCGCCCAAGGCCCGTCTAATCTAACTAATGCCTCGGTTTTTGTGCTGGAAAGTGAATTAAAAACAGCCAACTCAATAGCTGATCCATATCAGGCTGCTCGTTGCATGCACATTAGCTGTTCTTCTGCAGCCTCTGTAATTGCGTTACACCACTTGGAGGCTGTAACTATTAGGAACATACAATCTCCCTGCCGTCGTTAATCGCAGCCTCCGCGGCCCCCGAAGGCTCCCGATACCCAGATTACTGGCCGATCCGGATGGAGGGATGGTGCGCGGGCTGAAAATCTCCCCCGAAGCCACAGGCGGCCGCGGAAAGCGTCTTTGCGAGGGGGAGTTCGCTTCTCGGGTTGGTAGATCTATCCGGGAAGCCTTCCACTAATCAGCATCTTTCTGCTCGCCACCATATTTCATCCCTATTGTGCTCCACGCCCAACAGCGTGGCCTGTTTTTCTCAGTCGTTCTCTTTCCTCCCTCCCCTCTGGCTTCGCCAGCCCTTCATGCTTGCTATCTGTCTTCATTCTCCAGCCAAGAATATGCCGGAGAACCACACCAGGCTTATAATCTCCTGCTCTCGTTTCTCACTGCCGCTTAGAGAAAGACTCTTTCTTTCTGGGCTTTTTTCCCCCTCCAACTTTGAAAATAGCCGTTTGACGTCATTCGATCTCTCCTGCCTCGTTCTGTAAAGCAGTTTGTACGCTTGAAGGTGAAGCGTGTCACCAAAATCACATTGCAAAGATAATAATTAAAGGTTTTTCGCTAACACCCTTTTTAGGACTGACTTTGAGACCGTTTTTGACTCCGAAATTGCTGTTAAATTTGAAATGACTGCAAATAAATGGCCAGAAAAACACTAAAACGAATGTGACATTTTAGTCGAAAAACTGAATTTAGATCGCCAGCCCGTTTTATTCCTGAGATGTGTGAAATAAAATGATCAGCAAGAAACAAAACAGTTTTTGAGACGTGCAAATGTCTTGTAAATATTGTCATTTTTAGATCACAGTAAAAATAAGCAATTCAGTGTTGTTTTCATATCACTGAGAAAATAGCTTTTTTTTAATGGCTTGAATGTTTGTTCATATTTTGTTAATGTTCTTGTAATTTTGTCGTGCTTTACCCTGTATCTACTATTTAAAAAAAAGTTAAAATCACCACTATTTTAGCTTGTATTATGGAAGGATTGCAGTATTTGTTTTAAAGCCGATGTGAAATGTTCGCAGCCCTTTTTATTCCTGTAGTGTGATGTAAAATGAGAGTCCGCAAGAAACAAGATGTAGACTTTTATCAAACAGAAATGACTGCATGCTGTAAACTGTCTTTTATTAATCCTAACGTAGTGATGTCTCAATTAGGACCTGGTCACAAGGTTGAGCAAGTTGTCATATTTCAATAAAAGATGACATTTATCTCTTACATGGGTTGAATCTATACTAATACTGCGAACATAAAACACGTTGAAGTAACCTTTATTTACAGCTTCAGATCATCATTTTCACAGTGCTAAAATAATGGCTAACTGCAGTGGTTTATTTACAGCGTGCATGTAGCAAACAACTTAAAAGAGCATTGCGTCAAGCATTTTCGCCGAGCAAGTATTTCACCACACAAAAAATGTCCAGCCTGCCATGCATTCGTCACACGGTGGGATTTTTCACGTTTTCAGTGGTTTTGGGCATGTAGACGGAGGAATGTGTTTAATGGGGTTAATGTGTACGTACAGCGTCGAGCAGGGGGTTGGAGGGATATAATCACTGGATCGTTGCGTCTCATTTTACATGATGCTCGCTATGCATTCGACCGACAGATGAGAGATTTCTCTGTGAGAAACAGCGGCGTGGTAAAGATCCGGTTACGTGTTACAGTTTTTCAGAGCTAGTTTAGGGACGCCTCCAAAAACTGCAGTAACAATCCCTGGGTTTTGTTCTTAGCGTCATGCATTTTAATCTTACAGCAATTTGATTTATGTTTTCGTCTCTTGATTCTTAAAGCTTTCAAATAATGCATTTGTCATAAATTTAATGATTACAGTACAGTAAAAATAACACGCTCACGGGGACTTGTGTTATTTCAGTATTACTGAGATACCGTTAAAGTGTTTTTTTTGTATTGAATATTGAATAGTTTTGATTTTCGTGTTTTATTCTTTTCATTTTAATTTTTGGGATTGTGTGTGTGTTTTAGCAAGTTCCTAAATGAAAACGTTTCTTTGGTAATGAGGTAAAATAAAATGGATTTTATTATTTTGTTTAACATTTAATTTCAAGAAACAAAAACGTTATTTTAATGGCTTTAGCTGACCGTAATAACCCTTCAACATACGCTGCATTTGTAAAGCTAGCCGTTAAAATGTTCAAATCACCTTGAAAATTATTTAAAGTGGTTTTGTTCAATAAATAGAACTTTTTAATTTTTAACTAGGCTTTTAACCGATAAATCGGTTGTAATATCACAATAAAAGTAATGTTGCAGCGACTCCAAGTCTATGTTTAGCCACCTTAGAATGGCATTCACATCCATTTTATTCCTTTTAATGTGATTTGATGTACTCATGAGTGAAATATTATTTTAAAACATTGATTTTATCCATCAGGAGTTGACTGACCTAAAACGACCAGTTTAGACCGATAGGACCTGGACCCAGACGTGGCTTGAGTGGTTATGTTTCAATAGAAGCTTATGAAAACACATTTTTCTCTTTAGAACAACACGTGCTGATGAATCAATCACAATAGCAGGAAGCTTTATTAAGAAAGTAAATGGAGTGTAATTTGAGTTGCTAGGTAATTCCGAAAGAGACGTGTGGCTCGCTTTGTTGCCGCGTTGGGCGTCATCCGTTCCAGTCTCTTTAATGGAGACCCCTGAGTGAATCCAGAGAGCAGCTCTTTAAAATTTTATAACTCTTAACAGGCTGATTTATAATGATGGGCCGAAGCGCAGTTCTGCCGCAGCAGAATTTCTTTGTCGATACTCGCAGAGAACAAAAGCACTGGCGAAGTAAAGCAAACAAGAGTCCCCCGCGACCTCCGTCTCGCACCTCTGACCTCTGCAAAGTCACTTAAATCATTATCTCCCCAGCCTCTTTCTTCACAGCTCTACCTGCCAGCTGACGTCCCGTGATCAATTACGACGGACAGGGGTATCCGTGTCTGGGATGCTCCCCGGGGGCGGATTTGTCAGGGATGGGGGGTCATCAGATATGCAGCGTAGGGGTGGTCGAGCATCTCGCGCACAGACAGAAGGTCGTTTTGTCATTGTCCTTGTCTACTTCGCATTACTCACCGGTGGGGCGGGTTAATGATAAACCGATCTGGCCTGGAGAAGCAGTGAGCGCTGTGACTGAGAGCCGTGCCAACGACCAGAGACAGCCGAGGGTGTCTAGAGCGGTGATTCAGCCGGGCTCTGACAGATAATCCCTCAGCGGGAGAAAAGGGGAGCATCCGTGGGAGAGATCCGCTCGGGACGACATTAATCCTGCCGTTTATTCTGTCGGCGTCCGTGTCCCTCTCCGTCAGGTGCGCCGGCCGAGTCCAGGACCCCTTTCGGCGGACGTCGCCTTCAAAGCCGTGTTTGTTTTCGCCGGCGCTTCTGAGTGATGTTAGTCTCCTGTAATCCCGTTCAAAGCCCCTTCCTGAGCCGCCTCCGTTCCCCGGCGGCTAATTAAGCACATTAACGGCAGCGTTAAAGCTGGCTCGTCACGAGCAGGCTGGAAGAACTTTATCTTTTACTGTACGTGCGTTTAAATTCAAACTGATGTTGATTTGAGGACATTTTGTCGGCTGCCCTCGCCGTGTGTTCATTCATTAAATGTTTCGGCTAATTTATGCAAGATGAGAGTGCTTAATTTGTTAAAGCTCTCGAGATTTCCCCCCCCCCCTCAAATTAGCACTTTGGCTCGAAAGACCTACGTCAAAGTGATTTGAACTTCAGCATGATTTCTGAGAAGTTGCTGTTGGAGTGCGAACAGGATTCATGCAGGGTTGCGGTTGCAGTCTTTCTTGTCGTAAAAAGTTTAACTCGCTGGTTGCCTAATATTAGCCAGCATTACACGCTCGCGTAAAAAATGCATTAAAAAGAGCATATTTGTTCAGCTTTTACACTTGTGACTGGTTTTGTGGTCCTGGGTCACGTTTATCTTGTCGCTCATTGGTAGGATTCAAAAATGCATTATTGGTTAATATTTAAAAAAATACTGGTTTATACTGGTGGTTTAAAAACGTAAATGAAATGCTGGTTGTCGTGTGTGTTATGCCTACGCTGTCATTGTCATCTGCTCGGTAAAACTTCCTACCCTTAATGGAGAAAATGAATGCACTTCTAAAATCCAGGCCACTGAAACAGTAGGCAGTCACGGCTACAGTCTATTATCACGAGGTAAAAGCATGCATGTATTCTTCTCCTAGTTAAAAAGCAGCCACCTCAGGTCACACACAGCAGGGTCCTGTATCTATACAGTCAGGATATCCTGTAGGAACCCACGGGCCGCCCTCTCTAGCATTGATTTACTGATGAGTGACTCTTGGGTAAACAGTTTCATTTCCCTGTCCTGCACTCTCTCATCTCTTCTAATGTGATGCAGGTGAGTGCCAGAGAGGAAAGCTCCTCCGGCGTGATCTAACCCAGTCTCCAGTCCTGTAATTACATCCCCAAATACACCCCAGGCCTGCTCACAGTGGGGCGACGGCGAGTTTAATCATTTGTCCTTTGATTGTGGCATCTAAAGAACACACCGGGCAGTGCGTTTGATGCATAACATGCAATGCTTTTTGTTCTTGTAGCCCGCTGTCATATCTTATTCCAGACATCTGTTCAGTCATGACCCGCTGCTCTTATGTTTTTTGACCGAGGCGTGTAGGGGGGTTGTTTTGTAATATTACAAGAGTTTATTTAACAGACCATCTTTAAAAACACAATGTAACCTGGGGCTATAGCTTTGAGACTGACATCTATTTGCTAGCATACTCCTAAAAGCTTGCACACGCCTTTACGGGTTACACTTTATTTTGATCATTTGCTGTGACTTTGCTACCAGTAGAGTATTAGAAGATTATTAGCTTAAGGTACTTAATAAAAATACCCTGGAATTGTGCGTTCGGTAAAGTCTGCTAAATTGGAAAAACCAATTTTGTGCTTAATCCACTTTAATTGTGCAAAAGTATACTGAAGTATATCTGATTGTGCTAAAGCAAGTATACTTCAGGTACGCTTGACCAATATCTTGCATTTAAAGACTGGTATTATTTAATTATCATACGATCTTCATCAATCGTGTCAGTAAAGCAAATTTTAGGTTTAATATTAAGAAATGTGCAACATGCACAAGTAGTGCTCCACATAAACTTGAATTATCAAATATATTGATAAGTCTTGAGCGATAATATGAAATAAAATTTATTTAAATGTATAATTGTTTTATTTGGTTAGACAGTAGAATGCATGTTGGGTTTTATGGTCAAGGGGACCATCAAAGTAAAGTATTACCAGTTGACTTTTCGGTTTCAGGAAAATGCGACAGAACATCTATGACTTGAGTTTGGGTCTTGTTTGTGGTAGATGTAGATGTTTGTCTCTAGAATGAGAACATCTCCTTCAGTAATACCTGCAAAGCTCTAGCTATTGCTGTGTCCTGCCGTAACTTCCTGTTTTAACAGGAAACGGGTCATCACAGGCAAGAAAATTGCAAGGGAAGCACCGTAGAGCAATTTGCCCGAGAACTCCAAGTTCTCCGCAGCAGCCGCTATTGTCTATGATAACGTAATTGAGCCTCAGGTACGACCCCCTCCATGCACAAATTGCTTTTCACAGTATGAGGCACGGTGCGCCTGCAAATGTGCCACGTCAAGAGGAAAAACAAGAACAACTGTGTTTTCACATAGTTTCTGGTGCTTCACGGACGTAACTGCTGCCCCTCGAACGAAACGAGAGCACAAACAGGCCCTTTCCCAGCACAGACACGCACGCATCTTCTAATGACATTCAGCTTTTTTCCAGTTCTTTTTGTTTTTGTTGTTTGTATCATTAGTCTGGTTTCCATTACATATGGCGCTGCCCACAGTCCACTCCGGGGAGGCTCGCATGCTATATGCAACCACAGACGACAGACTGTTTGCCAGCTCCAGCTTAGGATGCTCCTGATGTCATTTCCCGATCATCCGACTCCTTTCGTGTCTGTGCCACAATAGAAGCGAGCAGGTTAAATGTCCAGCCAAAGATAACTTCCCTGAAGGTCAGCGGACTCTGTAAACGCGCCGTACAAGAGCACCGTTGACCGAACCGAGCGGCATGACGCCCTTCCTCCCCTCTGGCCCATTACCTCTCATCGTGTTTATTCTGCTACTCCAAATATTGTTTCATCACTTTGAAGAAAAACAGCAAACAGCCACGAGGGCGTCTTTAAGGCCGGCGTTTAACGTGGTGCGACGTCCAGCCCAGCGGGGTTTGAGGTGCGCCGAACGCGTCTGAATCGCTCCTTTGATGCTGACTGGCCCTGACACAAACAATGCGGCCTTTCACAGCCCTCACCCTGTTGTAATTAACTTGCTGAAAACCTTTTCCACCGCTTGTTTTTTTAGGCCGCTTTCCACCGCTGCTTGTTCAAATGGGCCCAGAGGGACACGGAGAGGATCGCGAGCTGGAGAGGAAAAGAGAGAAACAGTTCCAGTGAACTTTCCTTATCTTTTGCCCTTTAAGAATTACAACAGAGAAAGACGCTTGACACTGAAGCACAAAGCAGCGACTCTTTCCCAGTGTGCTGGTGTTAAGCCTCTTGATTCTTTCTGAAAAACTCAGAGTGAGGGAAACAAACCGAGAGAGACAAAGAAGAAAAGGGGGAACGAGAGTCTGTCAGTTGTCTCGTGAAACTCACTATGTCATAAAATAATTGTGGGAAAACTCGCAGTGTATTTATAAACCGCTTCCTGGAAGCAACTGGGAGACAAATGGTGTGACGCTCCAGAGCCCTCTCATACAAAAACAACAGGACTGAGACAGAACCCCATGCTTGCTGCGAAACCGAGCGAGATGCCTACTTAGACAGCATTTTAAGGTATCCTGCTGGCTATTTTTAAAAAGCTAAGCACATTAATTGCGACGCCTTTTAAGCGATCTCCTTTTTTCGCCAAACTCTTAGTCAGCAGTCGCAAAATGCAGAGCTCGGTGGAAAAAAAAAAGAAATCAGAAAGATTTCAGAACAGTCTAATTAAAAGTGGATATGCTAAAATCAATTGTGAGTCCAGTTCCCCGTCTGATTTTTGTGTTGCTCTGCCAATGCGGAGCCTTCCAAGACCAGCGTTCGGATTTTTCTTCACACTTCTGATGCTGCCTTAGAAATTCCTTGGAAGTAGAAAAAACACGGCTAGAGAGTCAGTCTTAAATATCTGTCTTGGGCTAAGTCTCTTGATAAATGCTGCCCTGTATCGGCTTCTTTTTCCAATTCTGACCAGATAAGGTTCATTAAAGTTATTTAAACTCTGCCATGCATGTCCCCAGACCACAGAATAAGCATTATCGATGCTGCGTGTGTGCGCGCGCGAGTGTGTTTTCATCAATTTGTGCTTCTGTACCTCATCCTGACCCTTTGGTCTTCCCTGAAATACACTCCAGTGATCTGTCGGCTGTAATTAGCACCAACCATTTACCTATTTGCTCTGGTTGCGCAGGCGAGAGTGCTGTAACGTTTACTCGGCCTGACACTGTTAAACTCCATTGCCTGTGTGATTTAATGTGCTGTGCTGGTATCAGGACATCATCTGCGGGGATGACATTGTTAGTTTGGACCACGGTTAGACGTCTGCACCCTTGAGAGCGGACCGTAACTGTATTGTAAATGTTAGACTTTGCGTCGCATTTTTAAAGTACAAGATGTTGTGTGAGCTAAGGCCAAGCTAATGTGTTTTGACACGTATTAAAGGCTTAATTGGGAATTTCATTTTCGGTCGCAATGGGGCGGCTTTGATGGCCAATTCACACAGAGTCAATCTGTCTGTCTTTTTCCAGAATGAACTTCAAAGACTGTATGAATCTCGTTGACCGAATACACTGGGAGAACCACTATAGATTGGGTTTTAATTTGATTAGTTTGCACTGATCAGCCTGATACGGCGCTCTCTGTCTTTACTGTTAAACCCGAAATGACTAACGCAGCGTTGATGGATCGTAGTCGACAGCTTTCTAATTCCGCCGTCTTTGCGTCTGCTGGTTATGAGTGAATCCTAAGGTAAAGGAGCCGCAGGGAGGCCGGCGTTTTCCCGTGGAGAAGGACGTTTGAGGATGCTGGCAGGGGTGTGATTGCTCTGGGGATGAAATGTCCAATCAGGGGCTCTCTGTGAAGAGACTGGCTTCAGGGATGCCGCGGATGTCTCTGAGTTACATGCATGCTAGATGGGTCAAGGGCAGGCGGTGACTCTTATGCCTTTGTCCCACAGCGTAATCGCTGGGAGTCAGATATGTATCGCTGAAGTTAATCGAACCTGATTTGTGCACAACAGTTTGCTTTTGTGGTTTTCCTATTGCTGATATTTGCACGACGGCGCGCAAGGCGGTTCAACGGCTTTGAGAAAAGCGACAAAGGAAGAGCGCGACGCTTTGAGGCTGCTAAGCTGCTAAACGTCTAAAAAAGAAAAATACAAACCCTCTCATTTCTGCCTCTGATTACACCTTTTGGAGAGCTTTTCACCTCCCTCTTTGAGAAGTTCTGGGAACTTCCCTCTCGAAATAGCTGCACTTTTAATAGAACATCAAACTGTGATGAACAGAGGGGAGTTTGTAATTTTAGACATTTTCCCCCTCTTTTCCGCGATGCTAGAAACCCGAGCGGGGACCCGGTGAAAGAGAGAGTGACTGATTTGAAACAGTGAGCGGTTAACCTCCGTTCAGTCCCCAATCCAGCTCGCTCCCCTCTGGCTGAACCCCTCGGCCTCATCTGCATGCGGAACCCGAGACGCTCACTCACCTTTTGGAACGCGCGCCGCTAAATGATTGAACAGAGCGAGAGGAAATGAAATCCGTGGAACCCAGTGTCACCTCGCTTTGGACTCCCACCACTTCTCCCCTTGAGTCAATCACAGCTGAGCCAGTGTCGGGGATCCACCTTTTGTAGAAATGTGTTTTATTATTTCACAAATTACGTTTTTTCCATCCATATTTTTCTAGACCTCTTATTAATAATTACAATTGTATTATTTAAAATGTGCTGTCAAACAATTAATTGTGATTAATCGCTTCCAAAATAAGAGTTTTTGTTTACATAAATAAATAAATATATATATATATATATATATATATATATATATATATATATATATATATATATATATATATATACACATACTAAAATATTTACATGTATATTTACAACGATATTATTTTGCAGAAGTATGTTTAATCTATAAACATGCATGTGTTTGTATTTATATATACATAATTAATACACACATATTGTAAACAAAAAATATTTTTGATGTGAATAATTGCAATTAAAAATTAATTTCACATCATTATTTAAAAAGCATTTCTTAAAATGTAACAAACATTATGTCTTATGTGTCTTTAATGTTTTGTCTTTTCACTTTATTTTGTTACCATATTCTGTGTTTTAGCATGTCTAATTATTAAAATGCATAAAAACAACCTAATTGATTAACATTTTATTTTTACAATAACCTCATAAAATGTTGTTGTTTTTTTCTCACCTTATATTTTATTGCTACAATTTATTAAATATCTAATAATTTATATGCATAAAAAATGTTGTGTATTTAAATTTTTCTAGTTATCTATTGTTGGCATAAAACATTAATTTCTAAAAAGTAAGGGGAAAAAAAATAAAAGTTTAGTCTGATAACTCTATTTAACTCAAGTGTACGGACCTACTTCTGATATAGACATCCAAACTACTTGACGTTTCGCGTTATGCAATAAATTCAGTTTTTTTGACTGGCTTCCACGATTCTGTCTGTGTGTTGAAGTCATAGGGCCCTGCTATTGTCTGATAAGTTATTCCTCTGTGCTAAATCATACATCTACCTGCTGTGCTTTTTCTCAGATGGGCCTCACTTGACCGAACGGAGGTCTTTGCTTGATTCATTCCATTGTTCTTCCGTTCCGTGATCTACAGCCCATTGAATGCTCAGAGCAACAATGCAGCTATTCACACGGAGCGTTCAAGGCCACCCAAACCCCATATGGCAGCGAGAGGATGCTGGGAATTTCCTGATTCTTGAACGCTTACCACAAAAATTCGCTCATGTCTTTGGCAGATACTTTTCCAGTGGCGTGTGGTTCTGCTTTCTGTCTTGCGTGGCAGCTCTTCACCAGCCTGTCTGTGATCACAGGAGCTTCGTCAGGTTTGAACCCTCTCCAGCGGCCGGCGCGGTCTCTGCCCCTGCGGTGGTGGTCTTATATTCAAGTCCCTGTGAATGAGGAGGTCTGCTTTGATAACCCGACCTGTTTACCCGCCAGTGTCTCCGGGGCAGGGCTGCTTTGATCAGCTCCAAATTAACTGACCAGTAAAGGAAATATTCAACGTCTCTGATCCCAGCTGGCTTCTCTCTTCTGCTCCAGGATCTGTTTTTTTCATCTCTGCTGTTTCGCATCCCTTTTCAGTTAGGCGGAGAAAGTTTGCAGAAGTTTTCCCTCCCCCAGATAAATGTAGCCAGCGTATGCTAATTACATGGAAATGGAAGCCCCATGCTAATAAGACAAAGTTATTAATGGTCACTTTCTGGTGGCTAGAGAAAAGAAATATCATCCGCTTCCAAAGAAATCATGCTTCATTAAATGTAATCGGATAATGCTTCTGTATACCAATTTAACACAACTTTTATTTTTTTCTCCTTCTCGGAATCAGCAGATTCTGCCTGGCTCTAGTCCGCGAGGGACCGTAGTTTGACCCGTTTGCTACGTCTACATCTATTGCTGTGCAGATAAATGCCTAGTGTGCTTATGTGGACAGGATTTGGAGTGTTTTCTGTGCCACCCTTATTGTAAAAGGCCCCTGTGCCGTTGTGTCCAGACCCTACCATATTTCCCACCTCAACACCGGGGCGATGTTAAGCCCTATCAGAACCTCTTCAACAACAGCTCCCTGATTAATAGCCTCTCACCGCCGTGCCATTCATCATCTTTAAAAGGGAGACAGAGAATAAGACGGCAGAGAAAAAGAGGATGGAGGTAAGAAAAGAGGGTACGAGGGGAAAGTGCTTACTTGAGAGACCTTAAATCATCCGTTTTTTTCTCTTGCTATCTCTTTCTGCCTTTCTTCCTCTCCGCGCTCTCGATATCACACTCCTCCAGCCGTGGTATAATCATTGCAGGTGTGAATGCGGGGGCAGGTGTATTGTTGGCCCGTAGGTGAGCTGGCAGAGGTGAGGATCGCATATGTCCTGCTCCCGGTCGCGGCGGGGGAAAGTTAACCGCATCAAGGTCAGCTTTCGGGCACGGGCTTATTTGTGAGGCTCGCTCTTGATTTCCTTTTTAATGAATCACGCTCGCACGCTCTCGCAAGTTACAGGCAAATCAAAGGGTCTTTTTCAGGAGCCGTTTTTCACCGGTTATTGCTCATTACACGCGGACATCAGCGGCGGCGATTATGGCACCTACATCTTTTTAAGGAGCACAGATAAGGATGAGGAATGAGCCTCGGCTCGGTTACCAGCGCTGTATTTCAGCAGTTGTCGTTACGCCTGTCTCTCGAATCATGAATGGGGATGAACACGGGCACAAGTGTGTCCATATTGCGCCGCATGTCGCTGGCTCCCGCTCTGTGTCGCCACTGTGAAAATATTGGCCGAACTCTATCGGCCCAGTGTGCGCTTTGGCATGCCGTCACAAATGTGCCTCTCCCGTCCTGTTTTCTTCTTCCAGCCCTGGCCTGAGAGCCGGTAGGGGCAGCCCGCTAACCTCCGGGGCAGCTGGCCTGCCTGATGGGCTCGATTCATCACACCGGGGCGGGTCTGGAGAGGCCCCTTACTCGGGCCTGTTGTTGACTTTATTGTGATAGCTATTAAATAAACCCTGATGACGGGGGAGTGATAAGAATGCTTTCAACCCGCACCGCAGGGAGGTGCATTCCAGACGGAAAACCGGCCACTCTGGAAAGGGAAGGGGAGAGCGAGAGCCCCGTTACCCCGAAGACGGATGACTTGCCCCAGGCCCGGTCTGAATGGCGGAATGCCCCCTGCGGTGTGGCAGAGAAACATCCAGCCTACAGCGCACACAGGCTTTCATTTGCTCAGCGGGGGCAGACTCTTCACTCACGGTATTAACCCACAGCCAACAGTTGGCATGAGAAAATCAGCCCGGGCCTCCCTGCTGCCGAGCAGCGGTGCGGTGGATTCTGTTGCCCTGGGGCCCGCCTGCACCCCAGCTGCTGGAGGAAGGAGCGGGATCGAGCGGAGACCCCGGGGCCACATGAAAGAGTCCTTCAAAGACTCTTCTCGCAGAACAATAGAGGGCAGGCTGCCCTTTCTTTACGTTCCTTCATGCTTTTTTATTGGTCTTTGGGGTATTTTTTTTTCCTTAAGGCCTGGTGTTTGGAGGCATTTCCTGTCAGCAGAGCCCGCTCTACCGATATATGTGTGTGTGTGTGTGTGTGTTTATTTTCCGAGTTTATCTCCTCTTCTGAGTGCCAAGTCCAAAAAAGCGGAGCTGCAGGCGTATGCTGTTTTGTAAGGTTGGAGACAGCTGGAGGGTAAATTTGAGATTCCCAGGTGAATGCAGATTTATATGGAAGTGAATTACCCATGTAGTCATTCATTACCAATAAACCAAATATGATCTAGCCTCTTTATGCAGATTTTGGGCTTTGTTATTGCCTTCTCTGTTAACACTGGGGTAGAAATTGAAGAGACAGTGCTGTCTCTCTTCATCAGTTCCTCCATGTCATTATTAGTTCCTGAAATACTTCCTTCATGTAATCAGAGACAACAGAGGAACATTTCATTCCTCCGAGATGGTTCTTTCTTAGCTTAGTGGTGTTCTTCATTACATTTCTTTTGAAGTATCAGCTTTTTCTTGGATCTTTCTCCTCAAGTTCTCCCGGAGAAATAAAAATAGACACACATGAGTCAGTAGTTGTCACCTAGTAAGAGTATAGAGCTCTGAAATGAAATGTAGAACAGCTCTGGTCGTCTGATCTTGTTACGAAGAAAGTTTGAGTTCATATTGACTTCAGTATCTTCGCAAATCGACGTCGTTGATCTCTTTTGAAGCACTTGGTGGCTTCTGTGAGGTCGCTTGTTTTTTGTTTCGATTTTTTATTTTTTTTCGAAACATCTGAGAAGCAGACTTTAGCGTTTGTTTTCCCTGCTGTCCGTTATCTTGAGTGAAGCGTCGTAGATGAAATGAATCGGCTCTAGCGAAGCTGATTGCGCCGCAAACAACGGCTAACGGAAGCAGGTATGAAAGAGACACCAAAAACAACTTCACGACACACAAACGGGCATTTCTCACATCGCAATAATCGGAAGGCCTTTCTCTTGTTGGGAAAATGTTGGGTTTCGCTCTCAAAATGCATGAAAAACCGGTAGGTTGGTGGAGAAACGCAGAAGTGCGGGTGTTCCCGCGGCCCCTGGTCTCCATTATTCTCAGTAATTGCATTATCGCCTGTGATATTATTTTTTATTATGTTTTCCTCCCCTCCGTTGCTTATTGCTACTATGACCATGCATTTTGTATGTGCGGCACTTGTCGAGCCGGTGATGATGTGGGAATGTAAATGCGGCGGTGTGAGAGGCGTGAATTGCCTTTTGAATCAGAGGGAAATGTAATAGAGAGCACGACTAGACAGAACGACTTCACCCCGCAGCAACCTTTAATCCGTGTACCTGTATGTTTCCGTGTGTGGCATTTCAGAGCGGAACAGACGAGCTTTCCAGCATCTGATATTTACTTCCACACTCTATTTAATCAAATGCCAGAAAATTAATTGATTTGGATTGTTTTTGCTCACCATCACGGCCGCTTTAGGGTGGTTTTTTTTTGCAGTATAAGAAGTGCTGTTTTTTATTTTTCCGTTTGGTCTATAACTATAATTGCTTGAATGAAAAATAAGGTTTGCCTGCACTTTTTTGTAGTCCAGAATTATGAAAATGGGCATCCATTGGCAACTGAGAAAGTTGACTAGATGTGACTCTTTTTTTTTGTTGTGATAATATTAATATTCCTCTGCGACTTCAACATCAGTGTTGAGCACCATTCAGCTTTTTAATTTTCAGCGTTTTTGTGAACATTATGCAGAATTGCAATGTGTGTGACTGTAACAAAGTAGAATGAAAAAAAAACAACAACGTTTATTGGGATAAACGGTAAACTTCTTGACTTTTGGGGGAAAAAAAAGCTATCAAAAGCCTTTGAGTTCCTATATACATTTCCACTTTATTCATTTCATCTTTTTTAATGAATTGGCTTTTGTGGATGAGGATGGAAGCGCATCCAAAAAAATCCCTCTTACCGTCAGTCCAATTCAACTTCCTGTATATTGTGGCCAATTCAGTTCAGACTTACAAGGCAAGCGTTTGCGAAAGCGATTCTTCACCGTTTCCTTTAATTCCCATTTGATTTCAGCCTGACCCAGTTCTCTCTAAACCCTCATCTTGCTCCTTCGTATCCATCAAACGCACTATCAGAGCGTTATCTGGCGCGTGAAGCGCTTGTAAACACAGCCAATCAGCTAGTTTTAATACACCTTCAGGTCTTCGTCTGGAGCAGCGGTGCGCACTGACAGTGCTGTTAATTATCTGTCTAACACCGCAGACAAATGGACCTGAAAGTCCATCGGTGCGACCCCCGAATGAATGTCATCCGCTCACCTCTCACTCCGGCGCTCGCTAACTCACTGTAAATGGATTACGCCCACCGGCTCCACCGTTAACCCCTACTCTCTGCGTTCAGTCATTTTGTCTAGTCAGACGTTTAATGTTTCGTGAGGAAGATGCGAGGCGCCGCGTTGGATTCCCGGCAGGTCTCTCTTCACAGATCTTCTCGGCGGTCGTGCCACTTGTGCTTTGAGCGCCGCTTCCTCGAGCTCGCGCCTTTAATTTTTCAGTGTTTTGTTCCGTTTGCATAACCTCCCGGTGACCTCGCTGTTGTCGGTCTCGTAAGGGCCGGTAAAATCCGCCCGTTCTCTCTTTCTCTCTCGCTCGTCTGTGCTCGTTCTCTTTGTGGATTCAAGAAAATGTCCCTGTCATGAATGCAATTACCGGGTATGGATCTGATTTAAAATGCAACGGCGTAATGGCTCTCGCATTGTGGACGAAGCACTGCGGGAAGTGATTTTTAGAGAATTACACACTTTGAAAGGTCATGCGGTGTTGTACTTGATCATTCTCTGGATAATATCAACAGTTATTTATCTGCGCTTGAACAGCTGTTTAGGTGCTGTGCCTTTATTTAACTGAGACCACGGTTAAAACAGTCAAACGTTATTACGATGCAAAAAGAATATGTAATTAATTACAGCTGAATTTTAAGTGCTGTTCGCTGTCTCACAGTCTTTTATTGTAAAATGAACAATTTCTGTTGGTCCTATATAGAAATCTTAGTCTTTACTGATTCTTTTAATCAATTGAAGGTATCCTTGATGCATAAGTATTAAGTTCATATTTATTATTCTGTATTCTATCATGGTTTCCACAACAATATGAGGCAGTAAAAATGTCGCCATGCAATGTTGTGCATGATAGTTCGCTGGAGATTACGCACATCAACAACTTTTGCATCCCAAATGGCTGTTTAAGTTCTCGTTTTTTGCCTTTTAACTAAGGTTAGCCTCGTTATGTCTTTGTGAGCGTTGTCGACGCGCACCGTTTTTGCGCTAAATGTTAATTGAGGTTAACCGCGAAGTCAGTCGTATCCGGCGTGTTTTACAAATCATCTTCTAATAACAGTCTTGTCACATGTTTTGATCTCATCGGTCTAAATCGATATGCAATTAGCAGCCTCTCTTGTCGCGCTAAAACGCGGATGAACGAAGGTAATCGTCTCCGACGGCGCAGACGAAAGCTCACTGGCCCCGAGAATGCATGCGGACGAACCGGGCGGAAATTGAACACGTCGAACACGTCCTTCGATTCTCGCTAGGAAAGATTACACGGTAATGCTAGGAAGGTGCTGCGCAACGCCGCCAATTAATCTGCAATTATTTTGCATGGTTTTCTTCCTTCCTGTCAAAAAGCGGCGCCGTTGTTTCAACATAATTAACATGGAGATGAAATCCTGTGGAAGGCTGATATTTCCCGTGATGATTAGCTGTAATGTTTACATGAAGCTTCAAGGTGTTTCAGAGCAGCGCGTCTCAGCAGCGTCTACGGCGTGGAGGAGTAAATATGAGAATTTGTTGTGTTGCTAATGGAGAGGCAACGCATATGTGTTGCTAATGGAGGGAACGAGACAGATTATATTTCCTGTAAATGACTCATGTGGCGTCCTCCGTGCGGCGGCTCGGATTGAATGTGCTGCTTTCACCGAATCAGCCGGGAAAATATTCCGTCTGACATATTCCCCCTCCCTTCTCTCTCAGATGGGCGGCCATTTAACCTCGCCACCAGGCCTGGTGCAATATTAATGCACTTAAACGTGGATGAGGTGAGAGAGGTCTGTGAAAGACAGGACCCCTGCGGGCATCACCCTCACATGTGCGCACATACATTACCACTCCAAGATCTCTCTCCGGCTCACCAGAAATACAGTAAAAAGAGGGAAACATTAGTGTATTTTAAATGCACCTTTTGCTATGTGGATATGCGGTGAAATGCAATTTATTTCAGTGCTCAAAGATGAATTTTCTGCGTCATTACTCCAGTCTTCGGTGTCACGTGATCCCTCAGAAATCGTTCTGATATGCTGGTTTGCTGCTTAAGAAAAAATTTTATTACACATTTTTTAAAACAATTGTGCTGCCCAATATTTTATAGTCTTTACAGGAAGTTCAAAAGAACAGCTTTTATTTAAAATAACATTATATATGTATTTTCTTATCACCCTCAATTTCATGCATCCGTGATGAATAAAAGCATTTTTTTTATCTTATATATATATATATATATATATATATATATATATATATATATATATATATATATATATATATATATATATATTATATATATATATATTATATATTTATATATATATATATATATATATATTTATATATATATTTATATATATATTATATATATATATATTTATATATATATATATAATAATAATCAGAAATCGGCGTATTACAATGATTTTTGAAGGACACTGAAGACTAAAAAATTCAGCTTTGAACGCAGCAATAAATTACAATTTAAAATGTATTGACACTGAAAACTGCTATTTTACATTTGAATAATATTTGACTATTTTTAATCAATTTTTTGATCAAATAAATGGTGAGCGGAATGAACTATTCTGAATGTATTACAAAAAAATCCTAATCATGCCGGTAGTGTCGGTTGTCACCGGTGATTATCAATTATGTTTCACGAGTGTGATATTGTCAGGCGTCTGCCTTTGAACGTGGAGAATAATGCCGCTTCAGAATTGAAACAGAATCTATCTTAAAGCAGATTAAGGGATAAAGGTGTGTTTATTTGAAAGCCGTAACCCCAGAATTCCCCTTCAAATAGCGGCCTGTGTGCCAGAAGCTCCTGGAACCTGTGCAGAATTTTGATCTGCGCGAGAGTGACGGGAAGGCGCTCGGAAAGGCCAGCGACCGCGTGTGAGAGTGAATAATGAATAGGAATCCGTTCGGGGGGAAGTTGGGGAGAGCGATGGAGGGGATGATAGGCGAAGAGAAAAAAGAGTTTTAGCAAGAAAGAGCTTGGCGTAACACTTAAATCCGGCAGGATTACGTGAACTCTGAAACTCAGGGCCTCGGGGATGCGCCCTGCCTCTCCTCGCACCCCACCCACACGGTCATGTGACACGCCAACGCAACCAATCGGAGCGTTTCCATCCAAAACCTGTCCTGACCCGACCCGTTTGGTTTAGTCATTCACGCGAAAATACTGCACTTTGCAGATCACTTCACAATTTAGAACTAAATGCAAATACGCCAAAATGGTTTCGTTGTTAATTATGATTTGTAAGATTTGTTATTTATTTTTATGGATTGACATTTTAGAACGTGGTACATTGACAAACTCTGTGCGCTTTATTATTTAATTCAAAAACCAAATTGGGCAACCACGTCTAATATTGGATAATAGTTAATAATATTAACATAAAATATAATAATCATACTGTAATACTATTGATAAACATTTTCAATTATGATATTAATAAAAATATATAACATAAAAATACCAATATAATAATAATAATAATAATAATAATAATAATAATAATAATAATAAAAATTTAATAATACTACTACTACTACTACTACTACTACTAATAATAATAATAATAATAATAATAATAATAATAATAATAATAAAAAAATAATAATAATTGTAATAATTGTAGTAATAATAATTTGAATAATAATAATAATTTGAATAATAATAATATTTTTAATAATTTGAATAATAATAATAATAATTATTATTATTATTATTATTATTATTATTATTATTATTATTATAGTAGTAGTAGTAGTAGTAGTAGTAGTAGTAGTAGTAGTAGTATAATTACTAATTATTAGTATTGATTAGTATTCTATTGAAATTATAACTGTTGAAATATTATTATTCAATTATAAAAATGTAAGTAATATTGAACTATTCATTATTTTATACTACTACTACTTATTATTATGATGATTATTATTGTGTATTACATAACATATAGACAGATTTGTACTGTTTAATGCTGGCGAGAGTTAATTTCAGGCCCTGAATGAGTGCATACATGCCTGCAATAGTAAAACAAGCTCTCTGTGGTGCTCTTGATGGTGTGTGACGTTCTCTGGCGCTGCAGAGCCGGAGCTGTGAGGGCGGGCCGCCGCCGAACACCAGCAGGTCACTTTACATTCATGTCAAAGTCAGCGCGGGGCCCGGAGGGCGTCGACCGCAGGCCCTCGGTGACACGCAGGCCTCTGGTAGGGTGCCGCTCTCGTGGCCCTATATGAAGTCATCAGTACTGCGTGACTCGATCACTCCAGACCGTAAAGCTCACCCGACCCCCGCCGCTCTGCTTCCATTAGCACCTTCAGGAGCCTCAGCTGTGATTGAAGTGACAAAGATGGCTAATATTGGCCATTAATATTTCATCCGCGCAGAAAAATCCATGCATGTGCTCGTCATCATCTGTGTGTGTGTGTGTGTGTGTGTGTGTACATTATCATTCAAAATAATACATCTTTATACAGCGGGATGTCGTAATCCTTTTAAATGTTTCTTTCCACTTTTAGAGTCTCTGGTGTGAACTGATAAGATCTAAAAGCAGCCTTTGTGGATATATAAATCGTTTAAAATTTATTGCATATACATTAAATTAAATTTATTGCATATACATATACATTTATTGCATATACATATACATATACATTTATTGCATATACATGCATACAATTGATTTTTAATTTATATATATATATATATATATATATATATATATATATATATATATGCATATATTAAAGATCAATTGTATGCATGTATATGCAATAAATTTAAAAATAGTTATTAATTTACATTTAAGCAAATATCAATTTTATAAATTAAAAGTAAATGTCATTATGTACTTTTAGTGGAAGCGAGTGGTAGTGGTAACTTGAGAAAATTAATTAATAATATTTGATTATTATTGTTGTTAAAAATAACAATAAACAAAAAACTTGATTGCACATCCTAATCATAAGATGCCTTTGGTGTTACTTGTAGAAGATGACATGTAACGTTGTTAAAGTCTACATTTTATAGAATTTTTTAGTCCAATTTATTGCATTACTTTTCTCACCGCCAAATTGAATTTTCAGAAAGGATTCGTGATTCAACAAAAACACATTTGCGCTTTTTGTAACCCTGGAAGCGCAGAAAGACGGGGTTTATTGTCTGCGGTGATGATCAACATTATAAAAACGAATGCTGTTTTGAATACGGAACATTCCTTTAAAGACACCCGGATCTGAAGTCATGGAAAGTCCAAGAAAAGCTTAACCGCCGTGTGCTTTCGTGTGCTTTTCTTGTGGCCGTGTGAGGCCTGGTTTGTAATTCTTGAAATGTCCCGTCTGTGAAGTAATTGTACGCTGTCTCCGGTGATTGGTAGCTGTGAGAAAGAGTCCAGAGCAGCAGATCCCGTCGTATCATTACCGGCGTCCCGAAGAGCCCTTCCCCTGCAGATTAGCCTAAAGAAGAGAGAGTCTAGGGGTGAAGAGGGCCGAAACGCCTCTGTTTATTTTGGCCCGCCGGTTATCTCATGAATCATTTATTGTCGGAGCGCAAATGCGAGCTGGTAAGATGCTGTTCGAGCCCTGCATGCTGGCAGGGTTAAGTGGCCGGCCGTCTAACGGCCCTCAGAAGGGAGAGGAGGAACCATTAGGCGAAGCCGCCCGAGGAAAAGAGCCACCAGCTGCCAGACAGATGACGCTGCCACACGCACAGGTGGGCACGCTCAATGAGATGTCTGTTAATCCAGACGCCGCTAAAGCGAAGCTCTTCTGCAGGAGAGACGATACACCTCTCTCATCGGTATTGTTTCCGGCCCAGCTCGAACAAACCCGCTGCAGTTCCCTTCGTCTCCACCAGTTGCATACTTTACCCTTAGGACATGCTGGTCTAACTGGCTGCTGTATGCAAATGCATTTGTAAAATCGAAATACGGTTATAATAGCATATATGCAATAACGAACATGGTATAATCTGTGTGGTAATGTGGTTTCTGGTTATTCTTAAGAAAAACTATTAAAGATAAATGTAAATAAGTTTGAAATAACACACACATATATATCTTTATTTACTTATTTAGAATTATTTATATACTTTAATATACTTTTTAATAAAAGTAAATTGATGGTTAAGTTAAAGTAGCAAAATAACTTCAAATAAAATTAATAGAAAAAAATAAAAAAACAATGACAATAATTATATACAATAAAGATAACAAAAAAAGATAACAAAATAAAATAAAATATAAGATAAAAAAAAATATATATATATATATATATATATATATATATATATATATATATATATATATATATATATATATATATATATATATATATAAAATCCCAAATTGTCTAAAATGTAAACTGAAATTATAAAAAATTATAAATACTATAATAATACATAAATTATACTAAAATAAAACGGGCAAACTTTAATTTTTTGCAGTTCTTCTAAGTGATGTAACTGTGATTTTAATATTTTGAATGATATTTTTTGTTTTCCATTTTATTTAAATTTGTGTTAATCCGTTTATTTTGTCATGTTTGTTATATATGTCTTAAAGTAAATTAAAAGGAGAAATGTAGCAATGGCATCTAGTTGAAATAAGTTTTTTTGTATTGCACTTAACGCGTGTATTATTCCAAGTAACAATTTTCTTGATGGTTTTAGTTTCTGTTTTTAGTTGACCGCAACAATCCTGCTTTAAAGCACCAAGTCATGCTGTTTTACCATGCAGCGTTACCACGGTTCTTGTCCCAAAAACACGATTTTACCATGGTATTTGATTGTTGGCGCATCCAGAAGTGAAAGCGCTCACGTAACAGTCTGTAGGAGTTTTTCGGGGGGCAGCGTTTGGTTTTTGAGTAAATATTTTTCTGTATCACATCAGAGAACTCCGCGCCTGATGCCTCCAGAACGGCTTTTCTTTCTTCGCATGTCAGTAATAATTTTCTGAGAGTTCGTCATGCGTAGGTTGGTACATAAGCCGCGGCGTGAAGTGACAAGGCGGTGTGCGTTTGACTGACAGCATGCTGATGAAGCCGGCGGCGAGAGAGCGGCGGAGCAGATCATCACGCCGATATCAGAATAAGCATTATGAAAAATACAAGCCGTTTTCCTGCCATGCATCATTAAAAGCAGACTCTGCGCCTCTGTAATCATATTAATTCCTTAACAGCTTTATTTAATGACATAGTAGGCCGCTATTAGCATAATATGGAAATCCCGGTCGTCGCGAATCGCGGTAATTCATGAACGAAAGCATGTTGATCCAGTATTGTGAGATGAGCTGATTATCAATAGGGAATTGCAAATGCACGGAAGCGGCCCGTCTGGAAGAAAGAGAGCGAACGGAAACCTGAGGCGGCGTACGGTTCCTCTGTACGTCTTCTGAAGTCTGCCAGGCTGCACGCGCTACACGGTGTCTAAATAACTAATTAGAGTCAGCAGTAATTTCCAGCGGCGGTAAGTGACTGGGACGGTGATCTGGAGAACCAGCACGCCTCCGCTTTCATGTGCCGCTCTTCTGGAGACGTCTCTCCTCTCTCCTCCGCTTCCATCGCCATCTCTCCCTCGCCGCTCCGCGCTTTTCATTAGTTCGGTCTGTGCCTCGCGCCCCGCTGAGTAAAAAGAGATGGGGTTTTTTTTTACCAAACAACAAGAAAAGGGCAAGAATGTGAAACCCAAGAGGCTTCGGGAAGGGGTTTGCAGGTGTCCGTCCTCGTGTGTTCTCCTGCAGATGGCCTGTTTGTGCTCGTCTCAGGAGTGTGTGAGATGCTCTGGGTGCGAGCTCGTACTCATTTAGTTCAAGTCAAAGCCGGTGGCTCTAGCTGCTGTTTTAAAGATTCTGATTATTGAGCCCTTTTCCATTCTGTTGCTTGTTCATACCTTACTTCATTCTACTCTATTATAGTGTTCTTTCTTACATTAGTTTGTTTAGTCTATTGTTCATTCGTTCGTTCTACTGTTTGTTGGCTCTTTGGTTTGCTCATTCATTCTATTGTTCGTTTGTTCATTTATTCTGTTGTTTGTTCGTTTGTTCATTCTTTCAGTTGTTTGTTAGTTCATTGGAATATTTTATTAGTTTGTTGGCTCATGCATTCATTCGTTGTTCCTTCACTGAATTGTTCGTTTGTTCATTCATTCATTTATTCTGTTTGTTAGTTCATTGGCTTATTCTTTTGTTCATTCGTTCATTCTACTGTTTGTTGGCTCTTTGGTTTGCTCATTCATTCTATTGTTTGTTTGCTCATTTATTCAGTTGTTCGTTTGTTCGTTCGTTCATTCAGTTGTCTGTTAGTTCATTGGAGTATTTTATTAGTTCGTTGGCTCATGCATTCATTCGTTGTTCCTTCACTGGATTGTTCATTCATTTATTCTGTTTGTTAGTTCATTGGCTTATTCTATTGTTCATTTGTTCATTCTACTGTTTGTTGGCTCTTTGGTTTATTCTGTTGCCCTTTGGTTTGCTCATTTATTCAGTTGTTCGTTCGTTCATTCAGTTGTTTGTTAGTTCATTGGAATATTTTATTAGTTCGTTGGCTCATGCATTCATTCGTTGTTCCTTCACTGGATTGTTCGTTCATTCATTCATTTATTCTGTTTGTTAGTTCGCTGGCTTATTCTATTGTTGATTTGTTCATTTATTAATTTTCTTGTTTGTCCATTGATTTATTCTAGTGTTCATTCGGTTGTTCAGTTTCTGTTGTTTTGTTTAGTCATATTCGATATATTGTTCACTTGTGTGTGTTTTCTTTGTTTATGACGACTTAGTTGATCAGAGTCAGGTTCATTGCCTTTTTTATTTGTCTCTTTGTTCACTCATTTGTGTGTTCATTCACCCTTTTTTTTGGTTCAAACAGGTTCAATTAGTCAGGTTCATCGTCTTTTGGCGATTGGTAACCTACCGTTTCGAAGATATCTGTTGTTTGTTAATTTGTTAATTGTTTCGCTCTCGTTCCACTCATTCGACCGCGCCTTCGTTCGTTCAGTTATGCGTTCAGAAGTGACCTGCGAACCAGAACGGAGTCTGAAAACTCTTTTGTTGCCTCCCGCTGCTTGTTATCCGAACGCATTGGAAATGCCCCGACCGGCTCTTTCCGGCTGCCTCCTTTCGTCTATGAACTTGTTCGTTTGAAGCAGAGATAAGTAATGTGGTTCTCCGAGCTGCAGCTCCATTTTTGCTTCGTTTATGATCAATAATAAGTACTCCGAGGGAAGAGCGAGCCGCGTGAGTGTTGGTGATTTATTGATTTCTGTGGGGCCGTGCCGCATGCATGCTAATGAGCGGCGTGATGCATTGCAAAGCTGTGAACTCTGGAGTGTTTTCAAATGATCGTAACACAACCATCGACCCGTCCACCTCCGCTGTCTTTTTATGCGGTTTCGGTGTTAAAAGCCGCACCGGAATTACGCTCGCCTGCGAAACGTGGCTTTCGCGCTCCCTCTGGCAGGGGTTTTTATTTGTTTTCGTGTTTTTTGGCTCGCCGGAGCTGAAGTTTGTAGATGAATGTTGTTCGTGGCTTACAGTGACAGCAGCAGCCAGATCAGCGAGTGCCGAATGTTCCTCTCGTCTTCATCAGAAGCGTGCCGCTCAGAGGAAAATGTTATTGCTCGGAGCTTGCTCTTTCATGAGGCTAAACAGGCTTCTCTGTTACTTTTTTGGCTTTGAGTAGAAACCTTGTTTCCAGTTTTATTTCTCTTAAGGAGAAACATCTGAGAGAAGTGGAGTTTGTAGACAGAAAATGAGTCAATTTAATGTGGAGAGAAGCTCAGATCTTCTGATCTTGATGTGGTATTTCAAAGACACTGTTTGTTAGTTTCTTCTTTTCTTCAGTAATTGTTCACTCCTTCATTGATTTAGTTCATTCTATGGTTTTATTTGTCTGGTTTGTTCATTTGTTCGTTCTGTTGTTCACTTGTTCATTCGGTTGTTTATGGATTCTATTGTTGATTCGTTTGTTCAGTGATTCTGCTGTTTGTTCATTCAGCGATTTGTTCATTTGTTCATTCTATTGTTCACTTGTTCATTCGGTTGTTTATTGATTCTATTGTTCATTCGTTTGTTCAGAGATTCTGTTTGATCATTCGGTGACTTGTTCATTCGGTTGTTTATTGATTCTATTGTTGATTCATTTGTTCAGTGATTCTGCTGTTTGTTCATTCAGCGATTTGTTCACTTGTTCATTC
>NW_025048054.1:777500-792500 GCF_018831695.1 Puntigrus tetrazona | reverse complement strand
GAGGATTTTCTGTGGTAACTTAATAATAGAGGCGTTCAGGTTCATTAGCGGCCGTGCTTCTGAAGGGAAAAGTCTTCTCCAATCCGGACGCTCGTCATCGACGTGCACGCTCTTCACACCCAGATTAAGCTTTCTAATGAATTTCCAGCCCCGTTCGGTTAAGCTGCAGCCGGAATGCAAAAAAAAAAAAATTAAATCAGAGCGAATTCATCTCCCGCGATGTCGTTGTTTCTGCCTCCTGCTCGCAGAATTAACACATTTATTAAACCAATGAATTGAGACGTCTCCTATTAATTGGCGAAAGCGCTGAAAGCTCTGTTGGTAAAACGGACCGCCGAGGCTGCAAATGAAACTAAAGCCGTTAATTAGCAGATGAAATCGTCCGCTCGTCTGAAGCGCCATCACCAGCGTCGCATCCAGAGATTAATAGGCGAAAAAAAAAAAAAATGAAATGGCGGCATTTTGCAGAAACAGCTGGTGAGAGCCAGCAGCGCTGAGAGGGTCATCGCAGGGGCCCGAATAATGAGCACGGGGCCAGCGCTTCTGTCCTCTGATGCTTGTTTCTCCACGGCACGTCCCGCTCCGGACCCCGGGGCCTGACAGAGCAGGGCTCTTCAAAGACGGACGCTCTACAAGACACATGGTGCTTCTGGATTTTGTTATTCAGCTTCTCATTCATATCTTTAGTCCATAGTCCATTTCTTTTTTCCATTTTCTAATTTGAAAATAATACATTTCAGTAGTTTTATTTTTTGTCTTTATATATATATATATATATATATATATATATATATATATATATATATATATATATATATATATATAATATTAAATAAATTAATAATAATATTAATAATGCTTTATTTATATTTCAGTTTTTATCACCATTTTATTGTTACATATAACATCATAAAATACAAAAACAAAAATGATAGGACTTTTGTATTATTATTATTATTATTATTATTATTATTGTTTTTGTTTTTGTTTTAGTTATTTTAGTACTTTAGCTTTGAAATGGGCTTTTAGTTGTAAATATAGTTATTTTAATGCTATTGACAAGTTGTAATGCTACTTTGCCAACTGACAGAAATAAAAACATAAATAATAATAGTGCAAAAAAATAACAAAAAAATTGCACTTGATAGATTAAATTAAATGGCATATATATATATATATATATATATATATATATATATATATATATATATATATATATTTTTTTACTTTTTTGTTTATTTATTTTGAATTTATTTCTAATAGTTTGTTATTGCAGTACTTAACTGAATAAAACTCAAAGTTAACATTTATTTAAAACATTGATTCCCGCTTCGGCTTTAACTCAATCAATCAATCAATCATTCATTTTTATTTATATAGCGCTTTTAACAACACAGGTTGCATCAAAGCACTGAACAGTATAATGTAGAACTACATGAATTCGACACATTGCCATGGCAACTATCAGAAATAAAATGCAACGCTCCTGAAGTTGAGGTTTATTTTAAATGCGTACAATGTTTGAATGGTTTTGGTTGTAGCTGGCGGTGATAACCCTGCCGGGTCAGCAGGGCTCCTGTAGACGGGTGTAAAGAGGTGCTAATGAGAGAAAGGTCCCGCTCCTCGACTGACAGGCCCTGATATGAGGCCTGAGCGAGCGCAAACATGACCGGGCCCCGGGGACACGTGGCTTTCATTACTCTAACCCCGGAGCGCAGGAAACAGAGCAGGAGGTGAGGCCGATCTGAAATGGGCTGCGCTTGTCAACAAATTGATAACCTGCCCGGAGGCATCGGGAGCGCTTCATCCGGCTCGCGCGCGGAGCGTTGTTTTGTTCTCCTCCCAAAAGCAGACGGCAGAAGCTTTGTTTCCTGCTCTGACGTCCTGCAGGAGCCTCGGCCCCGGTCCGACTGCATCTGGTGCCTTAGTTGGAGGTTTGGGTGGCTGCTTCGGTCGTCGTGAGCTCGCTCATTACAGAGCCTCCCCCTGCGCTCAAAGCTCCCTCACGACTAATGGAGCCACTTACCAGCCCTTTAACCCTTAACTGCTCCGGTTAACCCCTGCTCCTCGGCCCTGGGCTGTGGGGGAAATCCAGCGTGAGCAAGTAAAAATGAACAGCAATGCGGTGTAAAACATGACTAGTAAATTGTAACGGCAAAAACACAGCTTTTTGTTTGTCACTAAAATTTGCTACTGTTATTGAAACGATAATAACAAGTTAAATATTAGATGTACAATTAAGAAAAAAAACCTTAAATGGCAAATAATTACATTTATTAAAATATCAATTATAAATGCATTGAATATATTATGTATTGAATATATTAATTAAATTATATTATAAATTAATTAATTATTATTAATTATCTATTATAAATTAATTTTAGGTTAAAATATTAATATAACTGAAATATGAAATAAATAGAAATAAAAATATAATGTAAATAAATCAAATGAATGCTGAAATAGTTTAAATATTAGATGTAAAATTAAAAACAAATAAACCTTAAATGGCAAATAATTAAATTTATTATAAAATATCAATTATAAATGCATTAAATATATTATGTATTGAATTACGTTTATTATAAATGATAAATGATTATCTATTATAAATTAATTTTAGGTTAAAATATTAATATAACTGAAATATAAATATAAATACAAATATAATATAAATGTAAATAAATCAAATGAATGCTGAAATAAAGTTTAAATATTAGATGGAAAAGCAATTAGCTGAGATTAAACTGAAATGAGCTTAAGCAAAAAATGAAAACGGAACTAAAAGTAAACAAAACAAAACACCTTTTGTATGTCAAATATAAGTAATATAAAATGACAAAGCACATAATAAAGCGTAAAAAAATAAAATAACCAAAATTAATGTCGCTTTACTAAATGTGAAATAAACGGAAAAAGTAATTCTAATTATAAAAGCATGTGAAAACTTAAATCTGAATATTAATAAATTCAAAACTGCATACTAAAATAACATATTTTGACATGGCAGATGTAGTTATGGGGTAAGACTGTTATGGGGGAACTTCATTGTTATGTGCCTAAATTCAGTTTATGACTTCAGGTAAGAAATTACGTAAAAATTAGACAAGGCAACAGAATTGAACTGACCGTGCGTTTCAGTAAAATATGAGTCCAGTGTGGGGTTCTAGTGACTGAGAACGTTCTAAGATGGTGTTAGTGTTAGCGGTCTGCTAACTAGTAATACAGCTCTGAAGAAGACGCTGGGTCTGTAGTTCTCTGACGACGAGCGGGAATTAGCGCTGACGCTTCTCTTGAGAGACGCTAACGATAAGCCGTTGTTGTACTGAAGGACTGGACGTAAAGCGCTGAGTCGATGGGCATCTCTTAACCGGAACGCTAGTATCGACAGCAAGTGTTTAATACGCCCCGTCGACTCGATTGGCTGATTAAAAATCATTTCATTTCCCCGCTTGACTCCGGCAGATAAGCTGGAGAACGTGTGTTCGACGCAACTCCGCCGTGCATAAACGCCCGGGCCGCCGCGTTATCGCTCTGAAATAGCCGATAAATCGGTGTTTATCTGCCGAGAGCTGACTCGCAGGCTTCCCTCTCTCTCTCGCTCTCTCTCGAACGTCTGCCGCGTGTTTGCCAGCCGCTAAATTAAGATGCATAAATCTCGCAAATCAAAACAAGCGCAGGCAGCGACGTTTGACCCTAATTAAAGCCGGGTCGCGACGCAACTTGCACGGCGAGGACTGATGTACGACTCCGGCGTGTTTCGAATTCGCCGCCGACCCGCGCTTCACCCCGACGTGTCAATAACGAGGATTTACCGCTGACCGCCGCTTCTGGACGCGGCGGGAACGCTGGAAACACCAGAAGCAGGTTTATTTCTCGGCTCGGCCTCTGCCAAGGAACCGGGCTCATTACCGAGAACCGAGTGTCTGAAGAGCAGCTCTAATGACGAAGCCCTTTCTCTGATTGAAAACGCCTGCTCGGTTGAGCTGCGTCGACGCTGGCGTTCGGTTTCGTTGGAGTTAAAACGCTTCTGGCTTCTGCTTGCCTGTTATGTGTGATGAAAGCGTATCTCCTGATTCAGAGCATTGGACTGATCTGTAGAGTATAGAGAAAGGAAATCAACAAGTAATAGACATGAGCAAGACCTTTGAAACGCGTCTGGTCTTCATGTTAACCAATAAACGTACCTCTGTTTGTTCAGTATGTATCTAAACGTGCTTGGATTGCTTGGCATCAAGGCCTGCTTCGGGTGTTAAAAACTGGATGTGTGTTCTCTGTTTTGTCTCTCTAAGCCTCATGCGAGTGAGTGTGTGTTTTCAGAGCGCTAGACGTGGGCTTCAGTGACTGATGCGAGGTGTTACCTGAACGCTAATGACGATGAGCGATGTGCGTCTGAAGCGTGCGTGACTCGTTTTCATACCACACCACCAAAACGGTCGGTGCTAAAAGACATCGGTAGGTTTGGCGCACCGCTTATATCAGAGGTTTTTTATAGCAAACTGATGCAAAGAAGATGCTTAATGTAGCTGTAATGCTTTAAAATGTTAGTATTTTTTGTAAAATAGAATTTTAATCATATTTTGGCCTTTTGTCTTTTTTTTTAAATATAGGATTTCATATTTTTATATATTAGATTTATTTTTATAGCTTATTTATTTTTTTATATATATATATATATATATATATATATATATATATATATATTTATTTATTTATTTATTGGACTATTTTTAAATGAAAAATATTAATATTTTTGTACGAGTAATATTTTTTTGAACTAAGTTCATCTAACTCAATTTTTTTGTGTTTTTGTAATTTTGTGATTTTGGTAATTTTACTGGTTATAATGTTCACAATAAATATTGTTTATATATTTTAATATAATAAGAGGTGTATCGAATTTGATCGGCCAATAGTAGACCGGAAAAGCATTTCAAAACTTGACAACTTGGATAATGTTGTGGTTCTGGTTTATGTATCGTTCTGAATTAAAAAATAAATAAATAAATATAACAAATTATAAAAATGTGCAGAAATGGTGCAGAAATTACACGCTTTTTTTCCATTTTTTATTTTTTTTTCATAATTGATGTCACACTCGTGATTTGGAGACGGTGTTTGCCGAACCGTGATGAAGAACAAACGCGGCTAAAAGACGTCGTTATCTAGAGACAATGAGAAAAACGAGAGAAGAGGAGAAATGTGCTTGTTTCTTTGTGATCTGCCGGCAGTCGAGGGTTTTGGGCAAGGTTTCCCGGTGGCGGTGTGGCGTCTATCGGCTGTGAGGAGACAGGGAAGCTCGCTGACCCGTGCCCGAGTTCAATTAGCATTTGCAAATTACACCTGCTCTCCTCGAGCCGAGCGCCGCTGCGGCCCGTCGCCGTCGGCCATGGCAGGAGGGGAAGATGTTGTCGGTGTTATTGCATGGCTGTATGAAATATTAACGCCGCAGAGCCAGCTCTCCGAGTCCCTGTACTCATCAAAAATAGAGCAGAAAGAGAAAGCGAGGGTGAAGAAGAGCTAGGGGCGTCGCCACACCGCCCCGCCTGTAATGACTTTAACCTTTGCCCTCGCCCCGTCTCTATATAACAGCACCCGAGGAAAACACCCTGACACCCGCCGTCTCTGCAGGGTGCCGCCGTTTTACCGTCTCTGATGTACTTTTAGAGGTTTAAATGAGGTTTTTGTTTCATTGTATTGCTTTATGCAGTTTATACCTCTATTTAAAGTCATTTCTAGCATTTCTCATTTTCACTTAGTTGAAGTGTTGTTTATTTATTTTAAAAATTCAAATAACGTTGTTTTTCAAATAATTTCTCTTAATGTTTTAAATTCATTTTATTCTTACCTTTTCTTTTAACGCTTTATTAGTTGTGTAGTTGTGTAGTGTTAGGTATCTATTTTTTTATTAGTAATTTTCGCTTAAGCTTCTTTACTATCTTTTTTTTAGTTTTTATTTTTATTTTGTTATTTTAGTACTTATTTTTTTTTAAAATTATAGCTTCTTTACTATATATTTTCATTTATATTTTATAATATATATAATAATAATAATAATAATAATAATAATAATAATGAAATACTATATATATATATAGTATATTTATATATTTTTTAATTTATATATTTATATTTTTGTGTGTATATATATATATATATATATATTATATATATATATATATATATATATATATATATATATATATATATATATATATATATATATATTTTTATATATATATATTTAATATAAAATTCTGACTTTTGTCGTATTTTGTTAATATCTTTAATTCCAAGTTCACGATTAGTTTGTTTTTAGTTTTACTAATAAGTTATTAGTTTTAGTAGACGTGATTGCTTTGTCTTTAAATATAATAAATATATTTGTATTAAATATTTAATTTTACATGCATGTATCTACATGCTATTTATTAATTTAAATCTTTTTTTATCTTTGATTTCGTTTTAGTTAAAGTTTAGCTGATTTCAAGTAAAAAAAGTCTTCTTTTGTTTAGTTGTAGTCACTGATGAAGTAACCCTGGGTTATCATCACTCTCACTTGTTTGAAATGTAATAATACTTGAGAGCAGAGCCGTGGCTGTGTGTTTGTCTGGGAGCAGATGTGTTTGATGAGCTTCCTGTACTGAAGGATGTGCCGCTAAATGTGTTGCGTAAACACAATCGGCGATGTAATTATCAAAGTCGTCATGAATCAGCTGCTTGAGCCGGAGCCAAAACAAGTCGTCATCGAGGAGCTTTCTGCTTTAAATCGAATCACGGCTTATGAAACGAGTCTCGTCTCCCAATCGGAGAGGATCTGGAGCGAGCCTCGTGTTTCCTCTGGGCTTCTGATGAGGTTTCTTCGGGTGTCTTGAAGCGGACTCCTGTGGTCCCGTCAGGTTCTGCTCCTGAAGCTCACTCTCATGAAGATCCTCTCATTTGAAGGGAAAGAGTGAATCCCAAATTTGGAAAGAGAGGTGCAAAAAAAAACTAATTTAAAAAATGCAGAGCTAATTTAAACGGACAGTACACACCAAAGAAGAGATTTGTATAATTTGATATTTTGCTAAATTTACTTAAAAAAAAAAAAAAACATTTGATGAATTAATAAAATGTAAAAAAAAAAAATATAAAAAAAATATATATATATATATATATATATATATATATATATATATATATATATATATATATATATAAATATACACATTTTAAATTATAAAAAGATATTTAAATTAATAATATATTTTTAATAATTTAAAATGTTTTTTTGTTAAATGAGAAAGAAACCAAGGTTTCATTTTATAAAATATACTTGTTTTGAATTATTAATATATTACAGATATAAATAGCTTTCTTTATATATATATATATATATATATATATATATATATATATATATATATATATATATATATAAATAATAAATAATCATTTTAATATAATTTATTAATTTGCCTTATCTTTTGTCTCTAAACTACACTCACCGTTCATGAAAATATTATCAAATCAAATCAGATTGCAATTTTTTTGGTGAACTGGCCCTTTAAGTATGCGCGTTTGTCCTTGACTAAAAAATACTAGTTATTTCACAGACCCTGGTCTTCTGGTGAATATCGCTTGTGTATCTTGTAAAGTTTTGATGCCGCTAAAGCTGCTGGTTCTCTTTAGACCCCGAGATGGATTTTATAGCATCTGCTCGCTGCATATTTGAGCACGCGCTCCCAGTTTGGGCCTGACGGCTGCATAAAAGGTGCGGTATAAGTGGGAAAAAAAGGCCGTTTCTGCCGAGCGGGACGCTCCTAATGGACGCTGTCACTTAAGCCTGGTTTCAGAGTTTGGCTGAAGGTTGGCGTCAGGTTATCCAGCGGCTCCACGCTGTCCCGCAGAAACTACGCCGCTCGGGAAAATAATGCATCGCTTGGCCTTTTCAGAGGATTTCCAGACCTCCGCCCGGAGCCGCCGATGCCGCTCGCGCTCCTCCCTTCTCGCGATTAGTCGCGGAAATCTCGAAGGCCGTGTAGAGACGCGTTTGTGCAAAGCTGCAGTTTTGCCGCGTGCGGTTTGGAGCATCGGATGTCGTCCACGAATCGGCTTTCGCTTGCACTTCTGTACCTGATGCAGCTCTGAGGTGGAATAGAAACACTTAAACATCCCGAAAGGTGTCGTTTCGCTGCACTCTGTTTTATATTATGCTGAAAGGACCAAATAAGCAGTCTGTGTGGTCTACAAAATCCATAAATAAGAGAAAACAGCATGTGCAGATGCATTGCGATAGAAGCTTAAGATATTACCTGGGTCGACTGCAAGAAACTAAATCTAAATGCGTTGCAGTTCACGATGTTACTAAAAAAGCATTGAGGATCTGCTGGGATATGTGAGACTGGAATCATTTATAGATGTTATTGCAGTTGTTTTTGTGTAAATAAAACATTTTTATTAAAACTGTTAAATATGTGTGAAAAAATGTGCAAGATTTTTCTAAAGGATTAAAAATGAGAAAATAAAATATTTATTTATTATATTAATTATATATAAAATATATATTAATTATATATATATAATTTAATTAAAATTCAATAATAATTAGAAAATAATTTTAGATGTGATTTTTAATGTGTATATATAATATATATAATTTAAAATATTATTTTAAATTATATATATATTATTATATATTTTATATTATTTTATTGTAACATTTTTCAATTGAAATCTTTTGTGTATTTCTTATTTAATTTACCACCGTTTTAGTAAAATGTTATATTTTATAAAAACAATGTAATTTTTAATGTAATTATTATTAAATTAGGATTTATTTGACACAAATGTCTTTAATATTAGATCATTTTATTAATAAAATAATAAAATATATTTTAACATTTAATCAATCATGTTTTTATTTTATTTTAAGTAATGTTATTATGTCGTTTATAAATGCAGTAGATGTTTAGGGCGTTGAGAATGTGCTGTAACGTGCAAGACTGAGAAAAGGGAAGAAGAAACAGACATCGATCACAGAAATGACAAAATAACAGCAGCTTTAATCTGCATTAAGAGCTTTATGGCGAAATATAATCTCCTGAAAATGCGTTTTCCACAAAGAAAATACCGTTTCACGTTCAGCCGGATCGTAAAAATGAAAAGGTGTTATGGCACGAATGAAGTCTCTAATGTTTCTCGTTATATCTTGTGAAGTCGTGGTCCGGTCGGAGGCGAGTGGAGCTGAATGGGGACACGCTTTATGTCTCCGGCCGGCCGCTCCCCATAAATCTTGTTGGTATTGATTAGGATCGGAGGTGAAGTGTTATGATAATGTTTGCTGGTTTGAGGAGCGGTGTTGTTCAGTGGAGCGGCGGGCACATTAATCACAGCTGTCCGGCTCGGTGGAGGGGGATTTCGGGGCATTAGCGCTGATGCCCAGCTGCCCGGCGCCGCTGTGGTTCTCCGGGTCGGTCCTGTGAAGGACAGCGGACAGTAATTGAAGCCCCGGTGCCCCAAACGCAGCACGCGTGTCTGTCACCTTCACATCGGCAGGCATCGATCGCTAACACGGAGGCCTTGTGCCTTTGTCTGTCTGTCTCCTTTAAAACACTAATTACGTCTCTGGAATATAAATACGTGGTGTCCCGAGTCCTGGACGTGTGTGGGGTTTTTCTTACATTTATTCGTAAATATTAAATGTATTCTTAATGTAGTTTCTGAGTCGTTTTTTTATTATAATATATATATATATATATATATATATATATATATATATATATATATATATATATATATATATATATATGCAAAAAATTTAAAAATAAATGCGTACTAATAAAGAAAAAATTATTAGAATAAATATAAAAGATTGAAAAAGTCTACAATTATAATTTTTATATTAGACTAATTAATAAATGTATATATGTATATATATGTGTATATATATATATATATATATATATATATATATATATATATATATTTTTTTTTTTTTTTTTTTTTTTTTTTTTTTATTTATTTATTTATTTTGGACAATAAATTTTACTAAAACAGTAAATAGTGGTAAATTAAATAAGAAATAATACACAAAGATGTCAATTGAAAAATTTTATAATTGTAAATCTTTTTCTAAAATTATATTTAAAAATATATATATATTATATATATATATATATATATATATATATATATATATTACATTTAAATTAAATTAATTTATTTACTGTTTAAAATATTAGCAAGGCAGGAAGTAATCCGAGCTACTGGCAAAAAAAATCCTTATTGGACAAAAGAAAAGTATCCCTGTGTTGAAACTGTGCCATTAAATGTTTCTCTTCCTCGCAGCTGATCTCGGCTCCTTTCCGTCTTATCAAAAGGTGACGGAGTATTTTAAACAGACGCTCTGACAGGAGAGCCCGCTTGTCTTTTAAGCCGTGCAGACGTCTGTGAGGGTTGCAGATTACAGACGGAGTCAAATATTTGAGCGCGCTAACACCGAGGAGGTGCAGAGACGAAAGCTTTTCATCCCGTCAGGCAGATTTCTGCCGCTTTCAGGGGAATCAGGGGCTTGTGGGAAATGTATGCTGACAGGTGACGAGGAAAAGAGCGATTATCGAAGAGCTGATTACAATGCCGGAGTCAGAACCGCGCAATCAGACGAAATAAGGGCTTTTGTTGTCAGTTGCAATGATCGCACCTTAAACGGCAGACGTAGCGAGATGTAACCGGGTGTTTCCTGATAACTCGCTCCCAATCAATCAAACTCCTGCATATTCAGGCCGTCTGGACGCCGGTCAGGGACGCCGGAGTAATGAGAACGGCCTTTTCTCCAACGCCGAGCCCTTAATGAAACGCTGGCCGGAATCCCTTGCTCAGGACTTCTGCCGCCGAGGCTCTTTTCCCGAAGCCAAGAGGAGAAAAGCCACAATTGCTGGCGTGATTGGCAGCGGAAACCCGGGACTCGGCGTGTTTGCCATGCAGCCTAAATTGGCCCGATGAGCAATTTCTGTCCGGAGGAGCGAGCGGTTTAGATGCGGAACGAGCTGTTTTTCCACCGTAAACCGCCGTTACAGCAAACATTTCTCCAGCGAATTAAAGACGTCGTCTATCAGAAAGAGCGTCGTACCAAGCGGCCGTTCTTAGCGCTTTAAAGCTACTTTAGCGTTTTCTTACTTCACCCTTCCTCAAATGAGTGACTTTAATCGGATCTGAAATTCGTTTAAAAGTGTCGCATGCATTCAAAAAATGAATTTGTCGCATGCGTCTAAATATCCTTAACATACATTGACTTGAGATGCAGGGAAACACTTACCTACTCCTTCACCCTCAATGATGTCTTAATTTGCTGCTTAATAATAGCTAGCGAGGTAGTTGTCTAATTAACGCTAATAAATGGCTAATATTCTAGTAACATGCACGCTAATAAGAACTAATAGCTATAACCATGAAACGTGATTTTATAGGATATTTTAATATCGTGTGTTTGTTCTTGTTTTATTCATGAACTCACGTTTTGATCAGTTTCTCCGAAAGCAAGACTTCTTATGCCGTTTAGCTTTTGAGTAGATCTGTTTTGATTTAAGGATCTGTAAATGTGACCTATTTCACGTTTCCTTCATCAAACCCGCAGAAACCCTGATTGCAGTCATTAAACCGTAGTTTGGCTTGTGTTGACCAATCACGTGTGTTCGGGGGCGGGGCTTTCCGTCTGACCGGCCAATGAGAGACGGAGGGAGTGTTCAGGATATCGCTTGCGGTTCTGTTTGGTGTCAGAGGTCATTAAAAGTCGTTTCCGTCTGCGTTTAATGAGGGGTTTTTGGTACGTGTTACCGTTGGTGGCTTTGTGGGAAAATGCGGTGATAATAAATGCAGAATCTGGTCGATAAGCAGTGGGTTTGTAGCATTAGGATTGTGTTTTTGTGTATTGAGCGCACAAGCTCGGGTCAGCTTTGATATCTGCGCGGCGAAGGGCCGGATCCCTCAGAGTCTTCCTCTCCTCTAATGACTTATGCATGAGAAGATGGACAGAATCACCTTCTGCCGTGAAACGGAGAGAGAGAGAGAGATGCTGAAAGGTCACGGTGAGGAGGAGGGACTGACGAGCTGCAGCCAGCGGTGTGTAAAGCAGATTTTCCGCTGGTCACTGGTGTGTTTCGCTGGTTCTGATGGGTCAGATGGAGGGATATCAGCCTCTCAGACATCTCGTATATCACCAGCCCACACTCAACCTTTAACAAACACCACATCGCTTCACCTTTTGCTCTTTTGTTTCTTGCACAGAGATTTTAAAAGGTCTTGTAGTCTCGTCGGCTCGCCGAGGCTGCATTTATTTGACCAAAAATACAGTAAAAATAGTAAAATATTATTGCTATTCAAGTATCCGATCGCTATGTGAATGTCTAGTAAAATGTAATTTATGTATGTGATCAAACCTGGATTTTCAGCATCGTTACCCCTGTCATAATAATGCTCAGGCAACATTTCTGATTGTTATTCATGTTGAAAAAAGTCGTGCTGCTCAATGTTTTTGTGGAAACTGTGATGCACAAACGAATAGAAAGTGTTTAACTAGTATCTAGTAAATCTAACTCACTTAAATAATCTAAAAATCACAACATAAAAATAAAAATGTCATTGTATTTCCTTTTAAAGTAAATCTATTTTAGGGTCTCTTAACTACTTGCTTATTAGCATGCACATTACTAGAATGTTAGCCATTTGTTATTAGCAATAAAGCACATATTAATGCCTTATTCTACATGACTTCATAATCTTACCTAAACTTAACTAATAAATAAATGCTAAAAGAAAACGAATGCACTGAACAGGCAGCTTAATACAAGTAAAACCAACAAATGGCCTGTTCATAGTAAAGACACGCGGACACTTTTCTTGAGTAAGAGGTTGTCTGTGACTTAAGTGTTTGTGTTTCTGGTGAGTCAGTGTGTGTGTTTGTTCTGGTGTTGATGAGCAGGTAGAGATGCGGTAATGACGGGGTGTGTGTGTGTGTGTGTGTGTGTCTGTGTTGTGACTGGAGCGCTGGTGTGTTGTGGCTGCTGGCGGGTGATAGCGCTCGCTGAGGGCACTAGTCTCTGTAGGGGGCCTGTCTGTCTCTCTCTGTGCTGTAATGGCAGTGAGACGGGAGGATGAGGAGGAGGAGGAGGAGGAGGAGGAGGTGAGCACTTGCTCCTCATTGCCCTTCCATTATCACTGGTTGACCTACTTCAGTGGAAGAGTGCGGATGAAATCACGGGTCCTGCTGGTCCCTCGACTACAATAGCCGAGAGCGGCAGCGAGCGAGTGTGTGTGTGTGTGTGTGTGTGTCTAACGCTGTCTGTCTTCCACCTCCAATACTCTATCCATGTGTCATTTACAGTTAACACCTCCATTATCACCCGTGTCTCGGCTGCTCTCTCGTGAGCCGTCCTTTATGCCTTTGTTACTTTTCCAGACGATGTTTGACTTGTTCGATCTACAGAAGTAAAGTAGTGACAAATGTATTTGAAGCATAAAAGTAAATGGAAAATCAGTGTTAATTCAGTGCACTGTTTTTTACATTTAGTCATTTTGCGGATGCTTTTATCCAAAATTGAGATATATATTATATATATATATATATTGAGATATATATTATATATATATATATATATATATATATATATATATATATATATATATAAATGTGTGTATATATATATGTGTGTGTGTGTGTGTATATATATATATATGTATATATATATATGTATATATTATATATGTGTATATATATAAATATATCTATATATATATATATATATATGTGTGTGTGTGTGTGTGTGTATATTTGTGTGTGTGATATATAGATGTGTGAGATAAATATATAATTTTGTTATTTTGTTTTCAGAAGCAGTCCAGGGATATTATCATGCGACAAAATATGAAATATAACTAAAACTAAAAAGGCTACACGATAAAATAAAAACACCAAAAAATATTTACTAAAAATAGAAAAACACTAACTAAATACTACAAGTATTTTCCTGTATAACTAAATCTGTATAGACATAAAAAAGGCTACACCGATAAAATAAAAACACCAAAAATTACTAAAACATTTCAAATGAAAATTACTAATATAAAATAAAATCTCAATCAGTGCCGTCAACTGTGATAACCACATTGAAAATAAAAGTCTATTTGTATAGTATGAGTTTGTACTGTTTATTTATATATATTATATATATTATGTATATATATATATATATATATATATATATATATATATATATATATATATATATATATATATATATATATATAAATACAAACAAATGCATTTAAATGTTTTCCATTGGCGACGCATTAACTGATAAATGTTGTTTTTTCCTGATCATCAGTCGTGTGAATTCGTGAGGTTTAAAGTAATTGCGATGATGGATTATTAAGTAACCCATTTAATTGAACGCAGGTTATTATTGATCAGCCGAGCATCAGCAGCCTCCTCACAAGCCTCCACTTCAAAGCGCAACGAGAAGTCGCTTTTATTTATAAATCAGATGGTGTTCAGCCATTCCGACTGTACTCCGAGACGGGGCCGTGCTTCTCCTTTTTACAGATATTGTTTTCCTTTCATCAGGATCTTAATGATTTAATTCGGCTCTCGGAGCGTCTGAAGAGATGGTTTAGTGCGTAACGTTCGGCGGAGACCCCAAGAATTTCGTATTTCAGTGCTCTTTCGCATCGCGCTCCAGCTGTAAGTGTATAGAGTTTTTTTGGATCTCCGCTCGAGCCACCAGTGATGATGACGTAACGTGTGCTTCTCTTTAACGCTTTAATACGATGCTTTTTTGTGCCTTTTAGCCCAGAGCCCTCGAACGCACGAGAGCTTCTGCAGGGCCGATGAATATTAAAGCCGTTGTTTTTCCTCGAACCGGTCGTTGTTTTCTTCTTTCTTCAGACTGGTGGAAAGAAAACACCCAAAATAGGTGTTTAAGTCGATTCCAAGCGCAGGGGTGTAGAGCGCTTTCTAAAAAT
>NW_025048054.1:770000-772500 GCF_018831695.1 Puntigrus tetrazona | reverse complement strand
AAAATGACTAAAACCAAAAAAAATAAAATAAAGATAAATATATAACTATATTTTCAGTTTTGGTTTGAATCATTTTACTACTACTTTTTAATCTCTGTATATTATATATATATTTTAAATCTCGCTCGATTAAAAAAAAAAAAAAAAAAAAAAAAAAAAAAAGGCCGTAAACGTTCAAATCGAAGTATTTTAATGACAAAATAAAAAACTTGAAAATGCAACGACTATATATAGTTGAATCCAATGCAACTACAATAACGCTGATAAAACAGACATGTCAAAATAAAAGTTTTTTTTAATGATTCCTCATTTAAAAAAACTGGCAAAGCACATAAAGTTACTAAAACCTATACTAAAAATAAAAAAAGCTAATTTAAATAAAAACTAATAAAACGACAAAGGCACGTTTTAAAAAGAAGCACAAATATTAAAACCGAAAATTCAAAATATATATATGAAAAATATTAATATTTCTCATTCGTCAAATATTAAAATAACGTTGTTACAGTATCAGTTACAGTACTTGCTCATTTGCTTTAGTCCATGATTTTTTAGTTTTAGTTACATTATTATATATTTGTTTTTTGTAAGTAAATCTGAATTTTTCTGACATACGTGATCGTGATAGTCTTTATTATTTTTGCTGGCGTCAGCAGCGTGAAGGAATCAGACGACGGAGGACAGGTCTTGTATGTGACGGTGTTCAGGATGAAGGTCCACACTAATTGTGTGTTAGATCCCATCTGTGTGTGGCGTGTCCGACCGCGTCGCTCTCTTCCAGAACGCCGGTAACGAGCTGCCGGTCAGCGGAGGGCAGGGTGTGACCGCGGCCGTCTGCAGCCAATTATCACGTGTGAGGAGCGGCGAGGCTCTGACTGACAGCCCCGACCTCGTCAACGTCTCCGCCGTTTCTCAGATGCGTCTCAGACATGACAAACAATTGCTTTAGAGGCTTTAGATACTGATTCAGTCACGTTAACGTCTAACAAAGACATTTTGACTTGGATATTTGGGGGGTTTAGGGCTGCAGGTTGGCATAAAAGTATTTATATCATTAAATATGGCATTCGTTTTATTGCATTTAATTTATTAAATTATAATATGTATATTTTAGTCCACAGATAATAAACACAGACTACATACTCAATTTAATTTTTTTTTAAATAGTGATTAAAAATATGAATAAATTTGTACATTAATGCATTTAATAAATTAAAACAACTTAAATATTGTTTTAATATATTTTAACATTTTATTAATTAATACAATTCATATAATTATTAATTCAATATAATTCTTGTCAATTTATTGCAAGCTCTGAAAACATATATGTCTAGTTTACTTTGTCGTCATCACCACCATCATAATCATCATCATTTACTGAAAATATTATTAATTACATAATATTTATCGTTTAGTAAATATTCACAAGAGAACTTGTAGTATTTTAATATTTAATAATTAATAATATTTAAAAATAATATCTATTAACTCTAATAACTCTAATAATTGTGATTAAAAATCAAATGAAAGAAAGTTTAATTACATATCTCAATGCTCTCGATTTGTTAAGTGTTTAAAATTAAATATTAAATGAAGTGAATCTATTTACGTTACTATTTATGTTACTATTAATTAATAATTAAATGATAATGCATATTAAATCATTGTTAAATATTAATTTAATAAAAAATGCATACTGAATTGTTTTTCAATACATTAAATATAATATAAAAAATTATATTTCAATTTATATTTAATTATTATTTAATATATTGCGCATGAAATTATTACAGTGTTTTTAGTGTTTTCCCGAAATGAATCCTGGTTAATTAAACTTACCAGAGCCCCCGGTTTCTGTTACTAAAAGGTAGTTTTAAGCATCTTTACCATAACGGCAGTAATATTGACAGTCGTTCATCCGCAGGGGGCTTTATACATTGATGATTTGTAGATGTAGTGATTTGCGAGCGTCTCTTTTTTCCTGTCCTGATCCGTGTCTGAAGCGCCGCTCTCCGTCGGGCCTCTCCTCTGTAAACGAGTCCCTGGCGCTGACGCCGAGCTTGCTGGGTAATTTGGACAATGGGGCATTTGACAGCTCACCCATCAGCCCAAGTGCACCCCGGGGAGGAAGCCCTCGCGTCTCTCCTGCGCTCCTTCAGCTGATGGAGCGCTTCTCTAAGTAGCAGCATCATTCTCCAATCAACCAACAAAATGGCTTTTCATCCGGAGAAAGAGAGAGAGACAGATGGACGAGAGACCTGCGCTGCGCTTCATAAATCTCTCTCTCTCTCGTTACGCCGGCACATCCAAGAATGTCGGCCTTTGTGCGTTTTTGGCCTTGCCCGTTTGTCTCCTCGCGCTTTTCGGAGCCGTTGCTTCTGTAGTCCGGGTCCCGGCTCGCCATTGGCTGGCGCTTCGGTTTCCATGGCGCCCCGGGAATTCATTTTTCGTGTATGGTTTCCCGCGGTGATAAGTGAGGAATGTGGCCTTGCGGAGA
>NW_025048054.1:750000-760000 GCF_018831695.1 Puntigrus tetrazona | reverse complement strand
CCAAATGCACATGTGGATTGATATTCAGAAAAGCCTTTTCGGTTATTATAGTACCATGGCATAATACCGTCCCCTTTTGCATATTCTCATAGCCTCCGTGGAAATGTATGAAATTAAATTTTAATCTCACTTCATATGGAAGCAATTTGGGAGATTTCTGATTAAAATCACAGATTCGTGGGTAAAAGCGAGCAGACCTCCGCCGCGAGCGCTCTCGTGAAGCGCTGCGTCAGAGGAGAGGAAGCGCTAATTGCTGCTAGCGTGTTGTTCTAGTCTGTGGAGGTGACGAAGGTCAGGCGGTGTGACTGCTAAAGCTAAACACACGCTCCGCCGGTGACAGCGACCTGGCCGCCTCGCAGGACTCAAGGTCGGGGACTTTTATTCCTGCCTTTTTCACTCGTTTTAACTCGCCGGTTTCTCCGAGGGGAAGGTGCGGCCGAGTTTTCTAGATGCGTTCGTGATAACCGTGACTCAGATTACATCCCCGAGCGCCAGCATCAAAGCGCGGCAGCCTGGCGTGAAGCTTTCTCCGGCGTGACGGCATGCGAGACGGGCCTCGAAAACCTGCCCAACTCTCAGGAGTTCCTTTCTTCATCGGATCTGGAGAAATGCGTCCCTGGGTCAGATGAATGGGTGCCGTCCGAATGAGAACCCAAACCGCTTTTGTCTTTAACCGAGCGCTGTTTGATTATGTTTTATGTTATCTATCGGCACCCATTCACCGCACAACTGGTGCAGAGCTACGTTTGTCCAAATCTCTTGGCGAACTGTTCCTTTAAGGCACGATGCAAGAGATGAATAGAGTAAAAACGTTTTAATATGACATAGTTTAATAATTAGAAGTCCATCACTTGCTTGCTTTTACTCTGGTCAGAGTGATTCGGTGATCTGCTCAAGTACAAGGAAGTACTACATTGTTTTGTATTAAAGGAAAACTTTAACTTTAAACTTTGATTTACGTAATGTAGTACAGTAAAAAAAAACCCATTATGCTTTGTCTCCAAAGAAAAACACTTTTTTAGAGGATAGTAAAAATACTTCACTACTGTGATATAAAAATGTTGGATTTCTGCATCATAAAGTACATTATATTAAACGAGGGTTTCTCGCACTGGCTTTAATGCAAGTCAAATGTAAATTAATTTCAAACGTGTTACTTTGTAAGCATTATAAAGATCTGAAAGATGCAACAGATGAATAGAGTAAAAATAGTGATTACGCCATGCTTTCTTTACTTGATCGGTGCATGAAAACAAACAGACAGACGCAGAACGTGCTGCATTATGTCTTGAGTTTGACGCAGGTTTTCTCTCTCTATTGTCCGCTGGAGATCTACGAATCAGTGGGGGCTCGTTGGCATTTTTTGTCATGTTTTTCCATTTCTCTCGAGCCTCTTCCGTCGGAGAGCCTCTTTTTTCTGCCGCGGAGGTTGATGAATTGGAGAACGCACGCGGAGACGACGCGCCGAAGCCTTTCAAGCCTCCGTCTGATCTCTCAGGCCTGCCCCGAGACGCAGAAAGACACTTTCCTCCGTTTTTTGGGTCAAGGTCTGGAGCGCCGGCGGGAGTCGGGGACGTCGGCGGTTTGGCACGAGGGCGCCGTTCGAGAAACGTTCAAGTGTGTGTGTGTGTGTGTGTTTGGATGCATGTGTGTGTGACTGAGATAGCGATCACGCTCGGCCGGGCTGGCAGTCGCTCCGGGTCGTGGTTCTGGTCCATAGCTAATTGTCGAGCTGATAAACCTGCCCTGGTTTGCTCAGATACCGTCCGATGGGAAGCTCTCTGAATGCTTTTCCTGTGCTGCTTGGTCTCTCTGCCCTATAATAGAGACCGAATGTTAATGCCCCGTGCCAGTTTTTCACCATGTGTTTTCATTTTCGTTGGAGAGAGCCAATAAGCATTCGTAGACCGAAAGCAATGAGCCCCGAGAGGCCGTCTGTTACGCTGATTTTACCATGCTTTTAAAAGAGCTGTTAGGCCCAGACTTAAAGTGAAGAGGTAAATCACTGGTAAAAATCACGGTGACCTCTTATAAAGCGGCGGCAGCAGCAGCAAAGTCACAAAATACATCAGTGTTTAATAAATAATTAGTGGCTCTCGCCGACTAAATGTGAATATGATTTATGGTTTTCATCTGCAGGATGATAAAATAAGTGGAATGCATGTTTAAGAGGAAGATCACAGATACCACGTAACAGAGACTGGGTCAGTTACTTCATTACTGATTACGTGACGAATACTTAGTATTTAGTAACAGAGGCAGACAGTAGAGAAGTATTTTTACTGTAAAAGTGCTGTTCAAGTGTCAGTAAATACACAGTTTGCACATTTTTTACTGGACTACGTTTTAATACGACATGTTTAATACTTAATTAGAAGTCCATCACTTGCTTGCTTTTACTCTGGTCAGAGTGATTCGGTGATCTACTCAAGTACAAGGAAGTACTACATTGTTTTGTGTTAAAGGGGAAAAAAAATCATTATGCTTTGTCTCCAAAGAAAAACACTTTTTTTAGTGTACTTGAGGATAGTAAAAATACTTCACTACTGTGATATAAAAATGTTTGATTTCTGCATCATAAAATGCATTAAACATTATATTAAACAAGGGTTTCTCGAACTGGCTTTAATGCAAGTCAAATGTAAAGTAATTTCAAATGTGTTCATTTGTAAGCATTATAAAATGCAGCATACTCTAATTGCAAGAAATTGATTTTTGGAGCATTTTTACTTAAATGTAATTAGTTACTACCCAGCGCTGATAGTGAACAACCTAGAGTATCACAGATACTGTAGACAGGAAGAAAGACCTAGCAACCACTCAGAGCGACCTAGCAACCACTGAGAGCACCCTAGCAACCACTCAGAGCGACCTAGCAACCACTCAGAGCGACCTAGCAACCACTCAGAGCGACCTAGCAACCACTCAGAGCGACCTAGCAACCACTCAGAGCGACCTAGCAACCACTCAGAGCGACCTAGCAACCACTCAGAGCGACCTAGCAACCACTCAGAGCACCCTAGCAACCACTCAGAGCGACCTAGCAACCACTCAGAGCACCCTAGCAACCACCCAGAGCACACTTGCAGTCATAAAGCCGCTTGCATGTTTTGCAGTTTCTTTGTTTAAATGTAGTTAAAGAGCTGAGCTTTCCACCGCTCTGTTCATGAGGTCATGCGTGCTCAGATGTGTCAGGTGACCGAGGGTCAAGCCGAGGTTACAGCTACCCTTCAATTAGCAGGTGATTAGAGGCCGCTGACGGGGCAGGTGTGATTTAAGACCTACACGTGATGGAAAGCAGCCGTGCTCTACCCAGAATCCCCCGGGGCTCTATGTGCTAATGCAGTCTCGCCCGTTCACCTCCATCTCCTCGTTCCCCTAACACTCAGACACGGGTCTCGTACATCGCACCTGATGCCGATGTGATGTGTGTTCTGCTCCCTGACAAGGTCTGCAGGGTTGGCTTTGGAAAACCGCTTCTGGGTTTCCAAGATAAGATGCGTGCCTTTCGCTCACATGTAATGTGATTTAAAACTGTTGAAGTGCAGGAATGGGAAAAAAACCGGACTTCTTTCATATTCATCGACCGGTGTGTCGTCATAAACACAGCCATTTTTGTCATGAGTCAATGTAAACAGATGAGAACGAATGAACAGTAGATTTGCCTGTCATTAATCATTAAATCATTCACTGTTCATATCTTCCATAACTTGAATTAGTTTCTAACTATCTATCAAAAGAAAACTGTGCTGTTTTTAAACTGTTAATGCAGTTTCTGTGTGCCTGAAGTTTGATTCAGTTGTATTTATAATTCATTTGTTACTTTATTACTCACAGTTTACTTGTCTTAACACGTATGTGAAATTTATATTAGTCTAGTTGTTTTTGCTGTGATATTTTTGTTAAAAAGCATATGTAGAAGTTTCTCTTGTAGGCATTAGTGTTCTGTAGGATGCAGGTTTTAGCTAGTATTATTCAGCTGTAACAAAAAAGTGCTTCTCTTAGATTTTAGTCTTGTTTTCAGTCCAGATATCTAAATATACTTAAATCAAGGACTTTCTAGACAAGTAAAAATATATATAGGTTTAGGGTTAGTTTAGGTGTAGTTTAGGTTTGGATTTGGGTTAGGTTTGGGTTTGGGTTGGCTTTAGGTTAGAGTTAGGTTTAGGTTAGGGTTTGGTTTGGGATTGATTTAGGTATAGGGTAGGTTAGTTTAGGTTTGGGTTTGGGTTTGGGTTAGGTTTAGGTTTGGGTTTGGGTTAGGGTTAGGGTTAGGTTTGGGTTAGGGTTAGGTTTAGGTTTGGGTTGGCTTTAGGTTAGAGTTAGGTTTAGGTTAGGGTTTGGTTTGGGATTGATTTATGTTTAGGGTAGGTTAGGTTTGGGTTTGGGTTAGGTTTAGGTTTGGGTTGGCTTTTGGTTAGAGTTAGGTTTAGGTTTAGGTTTGGGTTGGGATTGATTTAGGTATAGGGTAGGTTAGTTTAGGTTTAGGTTTAGGTTTAGGTTTAGGTTTGGGTTTGGGTTTGTGTTTGGGTTAGGTTTAGGTTTGGGTTGGCTTTAGGTTAGAGTTAGGTTTAGGTTAGGGTTTGGGTTGGGATTGATTTAGGTTTAGGGTAGGTTAGGTTAGGTTTGGGTTAGGTTTAGGTTAGAGTTAGGTTTAGGTTAGGGTTTGGGTTGGGGTTTGAGTTTAGGTTTGAGTTTGGGTTTAGTTTAGGGTTACGGTTAGGGTTGGGTTTAGGTTTGGCTTAGGTTTGGGTTTGGGTTAGGTTAGAGTTAGGGTTAGGGTTAGGGTTGTTTTCAGAAAAAAAAGTCAAAATTGAGTTTTTGAGCAAAGTCCCAGTGGTGTAAGCAAAATACTTTAAAACAGAAAGTTTTTGATTTAGGAATCTTTTAGATATCTGGGCTGGAAACTAGACAAAAAATTTTTTTGGGTGCAGAATGTTTTGTAAAAAAATTGACTTCAGTTCCTAAAAGAACCATTTTGAAGAACCTTTTTCGTCTATAAAGGAGATTTTCTGCGTTTGAAAGCTCAGCGTGTTTAAGGTTCTTCGTAGAACCATCGACGCTAATAAAGAAACGGGTTCCCGTCGGCCGAGGTGTGGCCAGGAACCGGTCTCTGGCTCCAGATCCATTCTCCGTCTGTGTAAATAATTGATGTCTGCGGCCGGGTGTTAAGAATAGAAGCGTATTTGCAGGTGACGACCGCCTCGGCGCTTCCCTCTCGTAGAGACACGTGGAGTCAGAGGGCAGATATTAAAACGCGACCGGCAAACACGCGACGTTTCGTTGTCCTCGAAGGGGATGTCGATTGCCTCTTCCTGTTGACTTTCCTCCGTGAGCCCCGTCGCTCCGCCAGCGTCAGATAAATATAGGTTTGTGTTTGATGAGGAAGACACCGGCGAGGCGAGGTGAGGCAGGGCTCTGATGAAAGCCAGCCGTAATTACAGAGGACGGGTACTCGTCTGCAGACAAATATCTGTGGAATTAAATAAAGCAGAGCCGCCGAGGGTCTGGGGGAAATGAACAGTCTCAGGAACTAAACTCTACGTGAACGCAGACGCTTCTAGACACACCAGATCAAATACATACAACATGATTCATCAGGAAGAGATTCAGAGCTTGACACTGAATGAAGTGGAATGAAAACGACAGGACAGGGACTCGTCTGTCTGTCTGTCTATCTATCTGTCTATCCATCTATCGTTTATCGTTCTGTCTCTCTATATCGTTCTGTCATTTATCGTTCTATCCGTCGTCTATCTATCTATTGTTCATCTATTGTTTATCTGTCTATCTGTCATTCTGTCTGTCTATTTGTCTATCTATCGTTCTATCTGTCATCTATCTATCATTTATCTATCGTTTATCGTTCTGTCTATATCATTCTGTCATCTATTGTTCGATCTATCGTTTATCGCTTATCTATCGTTCTATCTATCTATCTATCTATCGTTTATCATTCTGTCTGTCTATATCGTTCTTCTATCATCTATCTATCTATCTATTGTTTATCTATCTATATCTATCGTTCTGTCTGTCTATATCGTTCTATCATCTATCTATCTATCTGTTTATCTATATCTATTGTTCTATCTGTCATCTAACATTTATCTATCATTTATTGTTCTGTCTATATCATCTATCTATTTATCTATTCCTATTATTGTTCTATATCATTCTGTTCATCTATATCATTCTTCATCGTTCTGTCTATCTATCTATCTATCTATCTATCTATCTATCTATCTATCTATCTATCTATCGTTTATCATTCTGTCTGTCTATATCGTTCTATCATCTATCTATCTATTGTTTATCTATCTACATCGTTCTATCTGTCATCTATCGTTTATCTTTTATCTATCTATATTGTTCTGTCATCTATTGTTCTATCTGTCGTCTATCTGTTGTTTGTCTATCTGTTATTCTGTTTGTCTATATCGTTCTATCATCTATCTATCTATCTATCTATCTATCTATCTATCTATCTATCTATCTATCTGTTGTTTATCTGTCCATTCATCTATATCTATCTGTATCTGTCTATTCATCTTTGTTGATCTCTGATTATATGAATGTCAGTAAATAGTACGTATGTGTTGTGTATCTTATCCTTGGTGTTTTCCCCGAGCGACGCACGTAATCTGGAGCAGAAGTGAAAAGCCGGCGTGTATTTCTCCGCTGGCGCTCAAGCTGCGCGTGATTACGGTCTCCGGGTCTGTTTCTCGTGAACGGTAGCTCGGAGCCTCGCGGGCAAACACATGAAGGCTGTCTATAAAACGCTCTCTTCTCTTCTCTCTGTAGATGACGACTACCTGGGACTGGGCGAGCTGCCGGAGACGTTCCCTTCGGACCCGCCCGAGCCGCTCCCGCACTTCCTGATGGAGCCGGAGGAGGCGTACATCGTCAAGAACAAGCCCGTTAACCTGTACTGCAAAGCCACGCCGGCCACGCAGATCTACTTCAAGTGCAACAGCGAGTGGGTTCATCAGAAAGAGCACACGGTGGAGGAGCGCGTGGACGAGACCTCGGGTCAGTCTGACGATATCATTATATATTTCCTATGAGGGGCGTTTACTGTTCATCCCAAAGATGCACTGAATCTCTCTCACAGTCCTCTTTAATCTTCCTCCTTGGAGCTCAATCGGTCTATAAACATCTTCAGAAACATCTTCTGTCTTTATTTGACCTCTATTCGTCTAAAAATATTACAGTTCTCCTCAGCTGTTCCTCAAAAGTTTAGATCTCTTACCAATTGGCTTCTTGTTTGTAATTTCTTATTGGTTTGATGAAATTGGGGATGCTTTGGTGTAATTGTCTGCGGTCTGCACACAAACTAATTGCATACGGCTTGACGAACTAAACTCTCGCTTCAGCTGTCAAACGCTTCACAACTTCTCAGTCGTTTTTCATTTTGTAAGCCGTCGCTTTTAAAATGATCCATTCAGTTATGAAAACTGGTATACACATAAACATCTGACATTGAAATGGTTTGTGATGTCTGCTCAATTGGAAAATAACCTCTAATTGTTACCAATCAAGTTTGGGAGCAATACATAAATACAAAGGTACATATATATATTTTTCTATGTACTATTTCTCAACAAATAACAGATTTTTTTTAATTTTTTTATAAAACCTTAATTTCCATGGTTGGATGTCATGGTGAAAAAACAATTGGTTTATGTTAGATATTAGTGCTTGTTTTCTTTAAAAAATGCTCGCATCTCTTCACTTTTTTCTTCTAAATATTCCCTTTCTTTTTCTTTATTACGGAATTAACAAAACGCAAAAAAGGGCTCTAACGCTAGCTTGCTTTATTCTTTTTCTATTCTATGTGTTTTTATAAAATGAAAAGAAAATATATATATATATATATATATGTATTATATAACTGTTTTGTTGTTTTTATTTATATATATATATAATTTTGATGTGTTAATTTAACTGTTTTGTTGTTTTTATTTAATTATGTTTTTAATTTAATTTAATTTAAAATGTTTTTAATAATATATATTTAATTTTTTTAATAATATATATTTTTGTTTTTTTAATAATATATATTTTTATGTTTTTAATAATATATATTTTTATGTATTATTTTGATTTTATTTTTAAGAATAAAGTATGCATTTATTTTATGTATACGTTTTAAAAAATGTGGTGATGAGATGCTGCATGTAATATTTTAATAATGTATTAATAAAGCCCATGGATTATTAGCTTATTAATTATGTTAATAAAACAAATACTGCATACGAATATGCAAAAAGTTTTAAATAATAATTTTAAAATAATATAATATTAGCATTAATGTTATACTTTATAACAATATAAATGTATTAAAAAAAGTATTAAAAACATAAACATTTAGCTTTCTTTTTTTTTAATTCTTCTTATTATTTATTATTAAAGTAATGAAATGGATATATTTATTATTGAGATATGATGCTGGAATGCGCGGTGCATATAGTATGTTTATTTATTTATCAGAATACAGATGTCAGTCGGGTTTGTAAACTCATTTCTGCAGCAGCGGGGTGTTTTGGGACGGGGTAGATACGAATGAGAAGACCTAGCATGCACAGCAGCTCTCGTCCCTCGGGCGTTTGGGTCTTAAAGTCAGAAAATCAAGCAAATGAATAATTCAGAGGAGACTTTTTACGGCACCCCCCCGCCGTCCTCCAGCTTGTAATGAGAGAGGAGTTTCTCAGCCTCGTTAAACTGCGAGGGCCGCTCGGAGAAGGCCGTAAAGCCGCCGTAGAAAGGGATTGTTCGGGACACGGACATCATTAGGAGCTTTTGACGGCCAGATCTCGTGTCTGAACTCTTGGTAACAATCGCTCGTGGGATCTGGAGCTCCAGGAGCCGCTTTCAACTCGTCTGTCTCGTTTGTGTCCCGTCTGCGTTTCTGCCGCTCTGAAGAGTCGGGCGTCTCTCGCCGGGTTTTGGCCGTACTTCAGCGCCGCTGTTTCCTGAGATGACGGCTTTCAGCGAATCGCGAGCCGCTGGCGCTTCTTGAACTCCAACGCCGTTCCTCTACGTTTCACAAAAAGAAAATATCAAACAAACAAAACAAAAATTAAAATAAATAAAAATATATATATATATAATATCTGCAACTGTCAATTATCTTTGTTATTTTGTGTTAGAAAATAATATATTATTACTAAAATATTCTAATATTATTATTGCAAATATTTATTTGTTTTTATTATCTTTTTTAACTGAATACAGTTGCTAGTCATATAATTTACACATTGTTTACACAATATACATTAAATGAAAAAAAACATTTCAAATATATTGTACATAATAAATAATTATTATAATGTTTTCTTTATTTTTACAAGGCACAACTCTGAAATTTCTGAAATAAATATAATATATATAATATATGACACATATATGTGTGTGTAGATAGAGATTTATTTATTGTCAACCTAGTTTGAAGTGTAACAGATATTATAAGATTTCTGAAATATTTGATTTATTTATATACTTTTGATGATTTTCTAGTTTATTAAAGCGTATTTGTATTAATCTTGTTATTCTATTTATCTAATTATTGTATTCATCACTACGATGTGAGTTAGTGATGATGTAATGTAATAAATAGCATGCATAATGTTTCATTTTATTTTAATTTAATTTTTTTTGTGCTTATTATTGGTGTTTATTATTATTATTATTATTATTTAATTTGAGCAAAACAGAGCTGTCAGTCCGGTTTGGTTCTTTTAAAGCAGTTTTGCACATAAAAGAAAGAACCAAACATATTTGTAATTCAAAACACCACCAAACTTTTTTGCTAAACTAGTGTCTCTAAATGTGAAACGAACATTTCCTCAGTTCGGCTCGTTCATTCAGTTGTCCTGTCGTTTATTTTGACGCAAACCCTTCGACTGTGTTCGGTTTGAGGATGAGAGTGATGTGTGTGTGTGTGTGTGTGTGTGTGTGTGTGTGTGTGTGTGTGTGTGTGTGTGTGTGTGTGTGTGTGTGT